>NC_056737.1:509986820-510196820 GCF_019279795.1 Protopterus annectens | reverse complement strand
ACCATAACAGATACAAGCATGCAAAACTGAAGGTAAGACTACTGAATGCTAGACGTCTAAACCTACAAAGGTACTCTCTTTAGGCACACCTACAAATGGAGAACATCGATATCTGTGCAGTAAATGGTTCCTGGTTCAACGCTCCAGAGAGCACATCTGTAATACCAGGCTATGTGGCACACCTCATCACTGAGGGCTTTTCATCCAGAAGAAAGGGGGTAATTGTCCCACTGTATTCATCCCTCATTACATATATCTGATATATGTATATATATATATATATATATATATATATATATATATATATACATATATATATATATATATATATACATATGTATATATATATATATATATATATATATATATATGTATATATACCTGAATATATTTGTCAATGTATAGATGTGTGTGCATGTCTGCACCATTGCAATGTGTATTCCTTCCACATTGTGCATTCCCTACGGTAGAATGACATTTCTGCTTGATATGTTACAGATATTGCCCTGACAGTTTACAGGTGAATTGGCTTACAGTTAAAGCATTGTAGCTGCGTTGTGGAGGGTCCTGGAGTCAGGAACTTCATGTGCTGGATATTGGATTGCACAGCATATCTGTTAGGGCTGTGGAGGGGGGGGCAATATAGCAGTAATTACCAGGTATTCCTCATTTGTGCCCCCACCCCCATTAACAGTGCATATGGTCTGTTATGTTGTAGTGAGTGGTTCAGGATGCTGTTCCCATGTGGACATGCTATACACATTTCTATCTGTATATATATATATATATATATATATATATATATATATATTTAATTTATCTATGTACAATTGATGTTATATGATTATGTGTCATATATATATATATATATATATATATATATATATATATATATATATATATATGCACATATGGCTGTCTATCTGTCTACATTTACAGAACCTTGACAATTGGATGGGAGAAAGGAAATTCACCCCAGGGATCACGTCAGTTGCTCTGCTAGACAGGGGTCCAGGGAAGTAAATAGTGTGGGAAGAAATAGCCAGTGAATTGTTATGGCTAGGCTTGTATAGGCCCTAGGGCTGATAGCCTAGTACCAACCTATGAACCTATGAACCATATGCCCATGCATGTTTGGCTCATAAATTTGGCCTGCACCTCATTCTCTTGGCAATTGACATGGATGATTTCAGGATTGAAGTCAGTAACTACTGATGACACCTTTGTGTTTCAGACTTCAACTCCTTCAAAATATGTGTTGTAATATATATAACTGTTTAATTAGCAAAGGTTTATGTATATGAGAACAATATTTGACATATATCCCTATTTGTACCCACATTCTGGCACACTTTGTCCAGAATTCTTACATTAAGAGGTTGTGTGGTATGGTATTACTACATTTCCTGTACTGTTGTTTGATTGTGCTGGATGATATCTTTGAGATAACATCAGATTTATGTATGTCTGTCATGGCTTAGTGGTATATCACTTTGTCTATGATTTGCAAGGTCCTGGGTTTGAGCCTTGCAGAGGCTGTTTATTTTGTTGCTGGGCAAAACCCGGGCCGTTGGATACAGAGTGATTAAGGCACTTTAAAGCAGTTGTAAGTGGGTCTGCACGGAGGTAAGCACTGCTTATTTCAGGTTATAGTTTCTTACACTCAGGTTCTACTTTGCTTAATCTGTGTAGGCAATGCTTACCCCCATGCAAACGCACTTAAACACATTTACTAGTGCTTACATATGCTTACTACTGCTTATGTGTGCTTACACCTCCTTACTACTGCTTTATTCATTATGACACTGACTCTTCACATGTGCATTTCCGGCAGTACTCCAGTTCATAAATATATGTTATTTAGTGGGTTTTGCAATAAACATATTGGTTATACCATGCTTTGCCGTGTAAAATAGACTGTGCTGCAGTGGGACTTGAACTGGGAATGCCTGCTTGTTAGGCAAATGCTTTGCCCACTACACTATTGCTGTGATGCTTCATTTGCATATATCTTCCTTGTTATCCTCTTCAGCCTTTTAAGCTGCTTTAACCATAGCTAAGCAATGTGCACACCCACACACATATGGTTAGCTGTACTTGGATTTTAAAAAAAAATAAAGGGGGTTCTTCTTTTGATTTTTATGTCCTGTTGCTGTTGTACACATGGGGGACTGTTGGTGGGGTTATGCGGACACCTGTGAGCGGTCTCACTCATTTATTTCCACTTTGTGCTGTTCTACATTGCAGGGGCGTGTTTATTCTGAGAGCTCTGCTCTCAGACACGCCCCTGCACTCTTACATGCTCCATGTAAGCCTAGGAGGTCGGGCAGAGTGCCTTTATTAATATGCATGGCGCACTGCCGTCCTCCTCCTAAACGGCACTTCCATGTAGGACTAAGCTAGTCCTGCACAGAAGATTAGTGAATCCGCGGGATAGAGTTAGAATTACAAATTAATCATTCGCCAGCACTTGAAAGTCAAATGGTTACACTACAGGGACAATTATGGGAAATTCAAACACAACAGTTCTCAATCAGTGAAATTAAACTTTTTCACAAATATGCCGAATGGGCTCAATCACCCTCAAACGGGCTAGCAAGAATCATAAACATAAAAAAAAATCCCTACCAAAATAAAGCAATTAAACTATAATAACAAATCTCTAGATATGGAAGAAGAGATTACAGCAGTCTTTGAAGAGATTTTCCAAAACCTATATGGCCCTCATGACCAGTTTAATGAACCATTATTTCATCAATTTACTGAAGAGTTACAATTTCCAGTGCTGAATGAAGCAGAAATAAATAACCTCAAAGCTCCCTTAAATGTAGAGGAAATTATTGCTGCTGTAAATAGGTTGAAACCAGGCAAATCATCAGGGCCAGATGGTTATGTGGAAGAATTTTACAAGACTTTCAAAAAACAGCTAGCTCCAATATTACTGAAAGCATACAAATACAAAATAAAGTATGGTACCAAAGACTTGTATATCAATAACTCAGAAATTATATTCATACCAAAACCCAAGTATGAAGCATCAAATCCAAATAATTACAGGCCAATAGCACTCATAAATATTGATATCAAAATTATTTCTACAGTCCTAGCCAGTAGAATCAAAAAAATCTTACCTCTCATCATATCTTCTGAACAACTAGGTTTTATGAACAACAGACATATATAACAATACACTCACCATTGATTCAATCATTATTTTAAAAGTGAATGATAAATGCTCTAGCTATGCACTCTCAGTAGATGCAACCAAAGCTTTTGACAAGGTACGTTTTGATTTTTTTATTAAAGATACTCAAGAAATTTAGCATCCCTGAAGACTATATAAACATGGTTAGGGCTTTATACAATAATGCCACGACTACACTATTTATACATAAAAAGCAATCAAAACCTATTCAAATTGTGAACGGTACAAGGCAAGGATGCCCACTATCACCATATCTTTTCAATATATACATAGAACCTCTACTTCTTAAAATATCACAAACAACTTATCACCATCTCCCAATAAAGTATACAGCTTTTGCTGATGATTTAAACATCTATTTTGCATTCCCAAACACATATTTGAATAAGATATTCAACTCAATTGAAAAATTCACAAAAATATCCAATCATGCCATTAACCCCAAAAAATCAGTCATATTCCCTCTAAATACTCTAGGACATAAAAAAATTATATTTCCCCAAAACTGAAATAAAAGTCAATTATAATCTTAAAACACCACCACGACAAAAACTGATAATCCACAAGAAAGGACAGATAGATCCACACCAGAGTGAATAATTTAGCGCTTTCGTTTTTTAATAAAAACTTCATCAGAATCACAACCAATACATACACTGACCCAATAAATACCCATAACCCTTATAAAATTAGCATACATAATTACTGACATCATCATCAATTAATAAAAAACACACAAATACAAATCAGTTAAAATTACATGTGCGTATACTAAAAGTTAGAACTCAACCATTAGCCCATAATCTCCACACCATAATATAATGCAACACCAATATTATTGCAAATAGCACTCTGTTTTTAACCTAAGAATAGAACTAACTGAAATGTTAGAATTCAGCCCTTAGGCCTATTGTGGATGCCATGGCATCCAAAACTTATTTTATAGCTAGATTCATTGACATCCAACTCAAGGATGTCTTGGCCAATTGTCAGTGGATTATTAAAGATTCTTGGGACATTTTAAAGAAACTTAATAAGGAAATTATATAAAGACAACCTTATATTTGTTACCATAGATGTAAAAGACTTGTTTTCTATCATTCCTCATGAAATTGGTATTGAATGGTTCTATTCTTATTTATGTCGTCACACTGACTATGAACATAATCGCATTTTGACTATAAGAACATTAATGGAACTTGTCCTAGAGACTAACATCATTGTATTTGAGGAGCAGCTTTTTAAACAGTGCAATGGTGTAGCAATGGGGCAACATGTGCCCCCATATTTGTAAACTCTGTCCTAGCCTTTTGGGAAACAAAGTTTATTTTCTCCAGCCTATTTGCAAAATGCTGGAAATTCTGTGGTCGGTATTTGGACGATATTTTAATTATATGGGATGATACTAAAGACCAACTTGATACATTTCTTAAATTTATTGAGGTCAGTACTGATTTTTTGAAAATTTCACGTCTTTTCATATGAAAAAATTAACTATTTGGACATTACTATTTATAAAAATACAGTAGAACAACGATTTGAGACCACTATATTCAGGAAACCCACCTATTCCAATACGCTATTGCACTTCAGTAGTTTCCATCCTATACATCAAAAGAAGGCATTAGTAAAGGGACAGGGGGTCAGATTGGCCAGGATGATTTCAGAGAATTATGAATTCCTGGACCAAATTAAGGTACTTAGGGGGATGTTAATCAACAGAGGATATCCCGGTGAATATGTGGACAACATCTTTCAGGAGGTTATGGAAAAAAGGGAAAATGGTACCTTTTTTCCTTTACTTGGCAAAGGTATTAATACTACTGTGGTAAATACTAATGTTGAGAGCAATATATTCAACAAAGTAGGTATTTTCAAGTATAATATTCATTACAATAATATAGTTAATATTATTCAGCACAATTGGAATTTATTTAATACCGATGACGAGTTGCTTAATATTGTAGGGTCAAGACCTAATATAATTTATAAAAAGGATACTACCATTAAAAATATGTTGGAGAACAATATGGAACAATATTCTGGCACTATGGGTATGTTTAAATGTGGATTTTGTTCACAATGTCAAGTCATTATTGAAGGAAAGGAAATATTCATACCCAATTTTGGCAGTTTTAAACATAAAAATAAGTTTACATGTAGTAGTAAGGCAATAGTTTACATAGGGAAGTGCACCAAATGCCCCTGTTTTTATATTGGTAAAACTAGTAATGCCCTTAGGAGTAGAATATACCAACACCTTTATGACAAATCAAGAAACAAGATATAAAAAATGTATTGGCTGTACATGTTATTAATAACCATGGACATTCTTTTAGATTTTCTGTGCTTGATCAAGTTATTTTAGGAGACAGAGGTGGTCCACTTAATGATTTTTTAGAGTCTAAAGAATTAAGATGGCAACTTAAAACAAACGCATCCCATTATCCAGGGCTGAATTCTAACATTTCAGTTAGTTCTATTCTTAGGTTAAAAACAGAGGGCTATTTGCAATAATATTGGTGTTGCATTATATTATGGTGTGGAGCTTATGGGCTAATGGTTGAGTTCTAACTTTTAGTATACGCACATGTAATTTTAACTGATTTGTATTTGTGTCTTTTTTATTAATTGATGATGATGTCAGTAATTATGTATGCTAATTTTGTAAGGGTCGAGGGTATTTATTGGGTCAGTGTATGTATTGGTTGTGATTCTGATGAAGTTTTTATTAAAAAACGAAAGCGCTAAATTATTCACACTGGTGTGGATCTATCTGTCCTTTCTTGTCAATTATAATCTTAAATATCTGGGTATCATTTTCACTCACCCCCAATCTGATATGACTAAAAACAATTTGCTCAAAACTTGGATTACTATAACTGAGGACATTAAGAGATTTTTAAATCTGAATCTATCTCCACTATGTAAGATGGCTATAGTTAAAATGAATATTCTTCCAAGATTATTGTTTCATTTTAGTGCTATTAATCAAAATATAACCAAAAACTTCTTCTCCAAACTTGAAACACTACTAGGTAAAGTTATTTGGCATCCAAAAAATACAATAATAAAATATTCCAGATTAACGTTACCCAAACAAAAAGGGGGGCTAGGTCTACCTGAATTCCAAACACACTATAACATTTTAAATGCTAGTCGAATAATACATTTTGTACCATTCAACAAAGCATGGTATCCACTATGGATTAAAATATATTATAATCATCTAATCTCATGTAATTTAAATCCTAAAACAGTACCCTTTTTGAATTCTAAGATGTTTAGTATTTCAAGGTCCACCCCATAATCACAAGAAACACACTAATATTTCAAAAGCTGGTATCCTCCCTAAATCTTAAAGATACTTTGGTACTGGGACAGCCAATACACCTTAATCCTAATATTAAACTAAATAATACTATGATAAACCTAACTCAGTACCCCAAAATCAAAACATCACCGTATAGCATCTCTATCAGGTCAAAAGTTTTCAATTGAAAACATTAGGCAAAGATTTGAAGTAAATAAAAGTTATAACACCATAATCAACCAATTAACATACCTGATTAACACAATTACTATGAATGTTAAAATAACCAAGACATGCAGCTATATCAACAAATTATTAGCCCATTACATTTGAGATCTAAAATATCAAATATGTATAGATTAATAATAAATATTAAATATCAAGATGCACTTAAATATTTAAAATTTTAGGAAGAGAAAAATAATAAGATCATTCTTGAACAAAAATCTGCTTCAGTTGAACTTACTTTGAAACTAACTCCCCTCAAAAAACTAATTTACACCCAAATTATGATTAATAACAATGCTTATCACACACTTCTTCTAAGTAAAATTAATCCCTCACACTCTCCTTATTGCACCATATGCCAAAACAGCATTGTAGACACTCTTCATACTTTTTGGAGCTGCAAGAATGTTTATAAATTATGGTGTTCATTAAGAGCCAAGTTAGAAAAAAAAAGGATACACTAAATCTACCCTGTCATGGGAAATGGCAATCTTACATGTATTCCCTACTAATTTTTCCTATGAAAATAAACACATCATAATCACACTATGTGCAATGATGAAATCATACATAGCCCAAAATTGGTTAGATAGAAGTAAAATCACATGAATTTAAAGGAATGGCTATAAAGTACTTATTACCGAATAAACTAATTACAAGAAGCCAAAAAACTTTCCTACTATCAGAAACATTGGAGAACGCTTATAGAAATCTTAGGTCAAAACTGATTTATGAACAAGGAACTACAACATCAGAATTATTCTATGTAAATAAGGGAAACTAAAGATATTTAGTATTGTAAAATGTTTACCCACAACAACAATGGGCAGGTCATGGTAATACATATAAGATGAACATTTAAGGTGACATCAATGTATATAGTGTACATAGTTACTACAAGATATAACGTAAGTTAGGTAGGCTAGAATGTCTTGATGCAAGTGTTTTAATGTCAGATTTCAATATGGTGCATATAATCTCTATAGTTTTCTGCATTATAGCTCAATATGAACACCTTGATTGTTAGCTAACTTTGCATATTGTTAGTTTAACACTGATAGTTCATGTTATATATACTTTATTAGGATTACTGTAACTCGATACTCGTAGTACCTGTTCTTATATTTTCCTGTGATATTCTTTTCTTGTATTAAAATAAGAAGGAAAAAATGCAATAAAAATATATTTAAAAAAAAACATACAAAAGCTCCTTTTGTAAACAGTGTTGCAAGCCAACATAAAAAAATATTTATTTGTTTTATATATTAACAAGGTACCACTTCTGAAAAAATCTTTCACAGTACAAAACCAAAAGTAACACTTTCACATGTAGAATTACAACAAGATGGTTGCTTGTTAAACAGCATACAGTTGACACCTCAGCAATGCCTTCCATCAGCATTGGAGGATTTTATAAAAGCAGTTATAGAAAGATAAAGAAGATAGTCATACACACTTCATAAGTGATGCCAGCAACAACCTGCTCACCAGCCCACAGGACATTAAAGACAGATGGAAGGACTACTTCCAGCAGCTTCTAAATTAAGAAAACCTCACTGAAGCTGTACCTTCTCAGACACAGCCTACAATGAGAGAAGAAGAGGAGCCCACCCTAGAAGAAGCAAGAACAGCACTAAGGAAAATGAAGTCGGGGAAAGCAGCAGGCTCAGATGAGGTCATAGCAGATATGATAAAGATGCTGGGTGAGATAGGAGAGAAATGGCTCCTGAGGGTAGTCATATCAGTGTGGAGAAAAAGGCATATCCCAGATGACTGGAGAATAAGCATACACTTGCCAGTGTACAAGAACAAAGGGGACATACCCAACTGTAGGCAGTACAGTGTTATCAATCTCCTATACCATTGCATGAAAGTTCTAGAGAGGGTGATTGATAAGTGGATAAGCAGAGTAGTAGAAGGTAATATGGGAGAGCAGCAGTTTGGATTCAGATGAGGATGCAACACAACTGACCTGATGTTTCCAGTGAGACAGATAGTGGAGAAGAAGCTAGAGATGAGGAGGGAGTCCAATTAGGCATTCCTGGACTTGGAGAAAGTATATGACAAGGTCCCAAGGAAGCTCATTTGGGCAGTACTGTGGTGCTTCAAAGTCACAGAAACATTGGTAGAATTAGTGCAGGCTATGTACAAGGACCCGATGACTCAAGTACAAACAGTGTTCAGTCTCACGGAGGGGTTCCCAGTGGAAATGGGTGTGCATCAGGATTCACATTTGAGCCCACTGCTGTTCATACTGGTGATGGACTACATCAGCAAATAGGTAGTAAGGGACAGATCAACAAAGTTGCTGTATGCAGATGATGTGGCATCGCAGGCAAACTCTGAGCAAGAACTTCAGCAAAGGAAAGGGGAATGGAATGCAAAACTGAAGGCACGTGGGATAAAATTAAGTACAGATAACACAGTGGTAATGTCAGCAAATTGGGAAAATCAGAAGAAGCTGAGAATTGAGATAGAAGGGAAGATGGTAGAACAGGTTAACAGCTTCAAGTATCTGGGAGGGGTGGCTGAGGAGAAGGGAAGAATGCATAAAGAGGTCAAAGCTAGAATCAGAAGGACTGCAGCCAACTGGCATAGAGTGTTAGGTGTAGTGTATGATAGAAGAATGCCAAAGAAATTGAGAAGTAAGGTGTACAAAACAGTGGTGTGACCAGTACTACTGTATGGTACAGAAACCTGAGCAATAAAGGCAGAGCAGATTAGGAAGCTGGAGGTGATGAAAATGAAGTGCCTTAGACAGGTGGTAGGATGCACACTATGAGACAGACGGAGTAATGAGGACATAAGAGCAAAAGCCAAAATAGCTACAATTGCAGAGAAGATCAAAGAGAACAGATTACGGTGGTTCAAGCACATGTACAGAAAAGCAGATGATCTGGGAGGAAGATTTGGGACAGACAGGAAGAAGGTAAGAGGAAATGAGAGCATTCAGCAAAGAGGTGGATGGATTGTGTGAGAGAAGATTGGCGACAGGCATGAGTGTTGAAAAAAGCAGGCGTGTAACATTGAATCTAGAGGGATGGAAACAGTTAACACAACACTCCAACCCCATGTAGAAAAATGGGGAAAATGGGATTGATAACAACAACGATAAAGGAGCAGCTCAGAGGTACCCCTCAGACTGTGTATACAAGACAATTAGAGATATAAGGGTACTTCCAGACATAAACTACGATAAACTACGCGGATAATCAAGAGGTGTTAGATATATTTGTGCTGTGGACTGCCTTAAGTCTTTAGTAAGAAAGACTCTTTTAAATACCAGTGTAGTAATAAAATCTATTGCAATAGGTAATTTTTTGCAGTTGTAGTGGCACTTATGCAATTTTGTGGGAATTTGAATGTGATGTATTTCATTTTGGGAAAACTATTTGGAGTTTTAGGAGTAAGACACTGAACATTTTAAGAAAAAAAGTATAAGGTGGTAGAGCTATGCACACAGCCCAGCTGGATCAACAAAATGAGTTTATGTTCTGTGTTTTAGATAATAAGTATGACCTGCCAATGAAAGCAGTAAAGGTGATGATTTGTTAAACTACAGGTGAGGTAGCAAACTATGTTTAGTATGTAAAGAGATCAGAGTTTGAATTGTATGGTTAATTAAAAAAAATCTTATCAGGTAAAATAAATCAATTTCTTGGATTAAGCAGGTTATGATCTTGATGATAAACTTAAGTAACTTACTTATGTGTACACAAACAAAAGTAATCTCTGAACTCAGTTTTGAAATGTTCTTATCTGAGGAACAGTGTTATTTTCTGAAGCGTCCTATGCTCTTTTAATATAACATGTCAGGTTGGGTATGACCGTGACACTCTTTTGGTGTTGTATTGTGGAGTTAATTTAAAAAAAAAAAGTTCTTCAGTGAACTGCTCTTCCACTGAAAATGTACACAAGCAAACATATGAAATAGCTTCAGTTGCTGACTTGAGAGTTACTGTGGAGAAGCTAGCTGAACAAAATTCATTTAGATGGATTTGTCTTAGAACAAGTGTCGTGTAGGTTAGCTACTTATTCTAGAAACTCCTATGGACTTAGATTTGATATTACCTGTCTTGATCAATACAAGAATGTCTATTGAGCAAATTAAACTCTAGACTGCCAAAGACAAAATTCCACTGCAGGTGCATATGTATGCTTTGAAATTCTAGCCAGAAATAATGGAGACAAGGCTTAGGCAATAATAATTCGAAAGTAATAGTGGTAGATGTTATAGATGAGTGTGTACTAATGAGCTCCAGAATCATATATTTTCCATTATATTGTTCTGTAATATTGAAGGTATTGCATCACACTCATCTTGAAATACTAGATTGAGAGGCTTAGCCCAATAATATCCAGAATGAACAGCATAGCAAAGTCATCTGAACAGTGGCCTGGCCTGGATCAGGATGTTGAAAAGAAAATATAGATGTGTGCTGAATGTCAAACAAGCAATGAATTACCACCAAATACAACTTTGCATCCAGTATTAGAAAAGGAAACAGTAAATTACTACTGACTGCAACTTTACGCCAATGAAAATGGACTGAGAAATATGGCCTAGATTGCATCTCAGTTGTGCTGGATCATTCCTTATAACAATATTTCTCATCTTGTTTCACTCAGAATGAGTGCATATGCATCACTTGAACTCTGCTATTTCTCAGAGATTAAAAAACTGAAAAAGTAATGTCTTAGCATTCATGGTATCCCAGAAATTATAGTGTCTCATTTGATCCTCCAATATGAAAATTGTGTACTTAATGAAGGGAAAAGGGATCAATCATGAAAGTATTATACCATTCCAGAATTTATCGAATGAACTGCCAGAGAGGGCTATTCACACTTTGAAGTAAGGAATGAAAAAAATGAAAGGTATGCCAAAATAAAACTATCAAGAATTTTGGTTAGCTACAGAATTATCCCCATATGGCTACAGGCTCGTCTGCAATAGAAACATTATAAAATCATAAAATATGCATCTGTCTTGAGTTTGCAAATATGAAAACAAAATATGAGTAAAAACAGAGACTCACACATGGATGTTTAATAAACATACAACAATGAAATTTTTTGTGTCTGGAGATTAAATGTATGTGAAAAACTATAGATGTTCTCAATACAGATGCATAGTCCTTACTAGTGGGACTTCCACTACAGAAGGTCTGACATCCACCCTGGCTTCCAAAGCTCATTGCCCTTCTGGCTCCAGACCAGGTAGATGTCCACCCATCAGGAGTGTCAAAACATTTCTCCTATAAATCTGATAGCCACAGGCACCATTTCAGATCTTTCTTTACAAAGCTTACAGTGTATACCATTGCTTCTGTGTGTCCATACTCCAGCATTGTTTGACCTGCTCTGGAACTCAGCCAAATACAAATAGCAGTGGGGAATTCTTCTTTTTTTATCATTTGTTGCATTTTTGTTACTGGTAGTTGATTCTGTGTAAATTAGTAGGGTCATATACTTGGTAAGACACTTTATAGGATCATAGGAGGTTACTAGGTTATTGACCCTGAGGCCCTTATAAGCCTAGCCAAGAGTTTACCACATGTTTAGACAAATCAGCACCCAATGCCCCTGTCCAGCAGGACATGGGTGGAATCCCAAGGATTAATTTTCTGTTTCCCATCCAGTTATCCAGGTTGCATTTAAAAAGGGGTAAACTGATAGCTATTTATTTAAAATATCAGTTTAAATATTATATGTGCCCTTGAAATGCTATTGACATTTTGACAAAATATAATCTGAACTATAAAATGAATGACTTGAAAGAAGTGAAGTAATGCATAGATTTCAAAGACAGTTCTTGACACTACGATAAAAGTAAAAATATATATTCACAAGGAAGTATTGAAATGTTTTAGTCTTCCAGTTAAAATAACTTACTGTCAGCATTTTGCGATATCAGAACGTTTGAAGAGCTAGGAAATTGCTATTCTTTGTCTTTATAATGATTATTAGACAGATGTTAGACTCTGCTTAGTTTAATGAATTGTGACATATGTTTATGAGAAAAAGTGGACTCAGTTACTCACATTGGACTACACATTCCTGGAAACAACTGAAATGTCGCCAAATTAGTTGTGAATTTAAATTAAACTGCCTGATTAATAAGCATAAAGTACTTTAACAACCTGAATCCATAAGCTATCTGCTCTATATATGCTACATTATATATGTCACTTGCATTTGACAGTCTCTAGAGCACACGAAAAAATACATATTATTTTTGCGACAAGCTATATTTGCACTAACCATACATTCTAAACTAACTCAATTGGCAACTGACAAGTTATTTATTTGAAACATCAGTCTAAATATTAATTGTGCCCTTGAAATATTGTTGCTGTTTTGACAAAACAAAACCTGAATTGAAAAAGGAATGATTTGAAGAAGTGAATTATTGTACAGATTTCAAAAACAGCTATTGACACTACAGTATAAGTAGAAATGTATATATGCAAGGAAAATTTGAAATGCTTTATACTTTTAGTTAAAATAGCTTATTGTTAACTTTTTGCTTTATCAGAAAATTTAAAGAGCTAGGAAATTATTTCTAATTTGTCTTTATAATGTTTACTAAAGTGATGTTAGTCACTGACTTGTTTAATGGATTGTGAGTCATGTACAAGATGGACTACTGAATGTTGTTTCTGTTTACCTATGTTTGCTGAATTTCTTTTATTAGTACTGATTTAAAATAAGGGAAAGAAAGGGAAGGGAAAATCTCTGTTTTTGGTCAAGGGAGGAGAGGCTTAAGAGTATTCTAACTGCCCCAAGAACTCTTTAAGATGTTCTAAATACTATTTGATTAATACTTGCCTAAGGTAAGTCTTGATTACCATATAGGTACCTTCACATTCATTCTAGCCCTGATGTGATTACCCATTCTGGAAGCAGGAGGTGCCCTATGCAGGATGGGAATTGTCAGGGTGATCATAGTTCATTCTTAGATTCTGCTTTGTAAATCTATAAATATGTAAAAGCACTGCACACTAGAATGTAGGGCACCTCTACTCTGAGTCAGGATACCACTGATAAGCCATGTCTTTTCATAAGTGTAAGTTGAAGTTGGTGAGCTGAAGAGTGGAAAAGTAAAGGAAGACAGTACACCTATAGTAAATTCATATTTCATTGGTAATCACTCATTGTCTCCTGTAGAGTCATTTTAGTCAAATTATTTTAGTAATAATCTATTTGTTGTTGGCTTATTTAGTGTATGCTCCTCTGTTGCATTTAATTTATCCAAAATGACATATCTGACATGTTTGGGATCTCTTAAGGGTAACTAAATAATGGATATTTTCTAAGTCAACATAATTGTTTACACTACTAACATTTCATCATGATATATAAAATACTATAGAACAATAATAGAATAATATAGAATTTCATATCTTTTTTAAGAAAATTCTCCATATAATATTTTAACATATGGAGCTCAGTTGATATTGTTGGTTAAAGGTATGAGTGATAATCCAATAGATCTATCTTTATCTATTGGATTAGGAATGACTTTCATTCCATGTTTAATGGGAAATTCATATTTACTTGTATTTGAAACTTTAGAATTGATGTTTTATAGAAGTACTTTTCAAAGCCTGACCAGAATTTTACCCTACTTATATTTAAAGAAGAAAGAACATTAAATTACACTCCCACATTTACACATATAAAAATAACATCCAGTATTATCAGAGAATATGGTATAACTACTATAATCAAAATAAAAAAAGAAACAAAAAGTGTCTTCCAACAATAACTTGAAATGGATTTAACATTCTTATCATTAAATACTAATGGCTTAAATAATGCAAATAAAAGATCAAATTTACTACAATATTTAAATCTAAATAAGGCACAAGTAGTATTTCTCCAGGAAATGTATTTTAAGACTAATGATAGCTTTATCTGGAACCCTAAGGACTATACAGTCTTAGCTCAATCCTCCTATAGAACAAAGACAAAAGGAATATCAATTCTCTGGAAGAAAAACATAATAACTCCAAAAGTTATTTATAAATATGAAGACAAAGAAGGTCTACTAGCATTTGTTATAATTAAATTTAATAACAGAATATGGACCTTAGCTAATCTATATTGGTTCCCAGGAATTAGAGCAGGAACGGTTAAAAAACACCTAGATTTTATTTCCAACAATTATAAAGGAAATCTTATACTGGGAGGAGACTTTAATTGTACCTTAGTAGCTTTTGAAACCACCAAGAAGTCTTTTCACATAGCAATTATTTCAAAGTCCTTAAAATGGATTGATTAATTTCATTTAATTGACACTTTTAAAGTAAAAGATGATAAATCCTTATTATTTTCCCATAAAGACCATAGATTTGGAACACAAACCAGAATAGACAAATTATTCGTAGTTCAAGATTTACAAACAAAAATCCTCAACTTCTCAATAGTTCTTGCCCCTTGTCAAGTCATGACACTCTGATAATGAAGCTCCAAACAGAGTTTAAACCTTTAATCTTCTCAACTAGAATTCCATCATATATCACGAAAATTAAAGAATTCAGACCCTGGATGTTGTCAGAACTACAATTATTTCTTGAAATTAATAATACAACAGATATCAGTAGAGTCATGGTTTGGGACTCATTAAAAGCATATTTATTTGGTAAGACCCTTAGCTGGTACAAAAACAAGGTTAGAGAGTGGGAATCTGAATCATTAGATTTGCAAACCAGACTCTTGACAGCAAAATCTAAAAAAAAAATCAGAATTGTCCAGAAGTCAAAAAATAAATAGAGGAATTAAATAAAAAATATAATGAAATTCTAACACACAAAACTTGTCTAACCTTGGAAAAATTAAAAATAAACTCATTAGCCACCACCCCCAGATATCTACTTAACTTATCTATAAGAATTAAAATATAATCTAAAGCAAATAACATTAGTAGTATATATCATGAAAAGAAAGGTAAAAAAGTATCAGATATAGGAGACATCCTTGAAGCATTTCAGTTCCATTATATGGAACACTTCAAAAAAGAAGGTTTAGATGCCAACCAAATAAACTTAGATACAAACCTTATCAAGATAAAAAAAAATTCCCGAAAACTTAAAACCAAACCTACAAAAACCTATATCATACAAAGAAATTGTTGACAAGATAAAAGAAAGTAAATCTAACAAAGCTCCAGGGATAGATGGTATAATTATGGAAATTTACAAACTTTTCCCTTCAACAGTAATCTCCCTTTTTCATAAAACTTTGCTAGAATTCCAGTCAGAAGCAAAAATACCACCCTCGTGGAAATATTCGCTCATAACACCAATTCTAAAAGATAATAAACCATCAGACCTTTGCACCTCATACAGACCTATATTATTACTGAATAATGATTACACAATATTCAGGTCAATACTAGCTAACAGAATGAAAATCCCACTTTCAGAGACAATTAATAATTATCAGACTGGATTTTTATATAACAGGCACACACATGATAATATTAAAAGGATACTTACTCTTATAGATTATGTGAATAAAGAAGATAGAGAAACACTTGTAATCAGATTAGACATAGAAAAAGCCTTTGATTCCCTCAACTGGGAATATCTATTTAAAACTTTAGCATTATTTGAGTTTCCTCCTCCCTTCATCTTATTACTAAAAAACATATATATTAATAACTTAGCCTACATTAAATTAGGTCCTTTCTCCTCAGAATCTATCCATATAATGAAAGGTACTAAACAAGGATGCCCCCTTTCTCCTATTTTATTTCCTTTGGATGTAGAAATACTTGCAGAAATAATATGCAATAATCCATGAATAAAAGGAATAGAAGTCTATGACCAGTACATATCTAAAATAATGCTTTTTGCTGTGGATATTTTATTAACCCTATCAAACTCCAGCAAGTCATTAGGAGAGCTAGAAGAAGTAATGGAGAAATGTTATAAGATTTCAGGTCTACACTTTAATAGATCAAAATCAAAATTTATATTTTTAAATAAGAAAAAAGAACTACAAGTTACAGATAAATCCATCATAGGAAAACAAGAACTTACGCTAAATTATTTATGAATAGTGTTATGCAAAAATATAAACGAAACAATATTAATAAATTATAAAAACATTATTGAAACAATAAAAATATATATATATAGAAAAGTGGAACAAAATTATATTAACTATTGAAGACAGATTGCAATTAATAAAAATGGTCTTATTACCAAAATTACTATATGTAGCATTAGCAATACAGCTAATTCCTGAAAGATGCATTCTTAAAGAAATAAACTCATGTTTAATAAAAGTTTTATGGTATCCAAAAATGAATAAAGTTGCACTAACTCATCACATTAGACCCTGGAAACAAGGAGGATTGAACTTCCCAGAAATAGAAACATATATAAAAACATATGTGCTTAAAACTACAATAGACTGGATAAACCCAAATTATTTTGCCAACTGGAAAGAATTAACAACGGCTATCTTAACAAATGAATTTAATCTGTTAAAAAAAAATAGTAGACAAATCAAACAAATTCTGGTACATACTATGCATAAGTATACAATATAATATAACAAAACATTCTAAAACCACACTGATTAATCATTACATCAATTCCTTTAGGAAACTTATCAATGCAAACATAGATCTAAAACTTTGATTTGACCTTTTAACCCCATTTACCATCACTAAGAACTTTCCTCAAAAAATACATAGGGAAACAATAACCTCCTGTGAACAAAATGGAGTCTTATGCTGGTTTCAATGTGTAAATAAATGAAAATTTTTAGTGGTGGTGCTGCAGTAGCGTTGTCGCCTCGCAGTAAGATGTTTCGTTCTATTCTCAGCTAGAGCACCTTCTGTGTAGAGACATGCGTGAATGGGCGTACCTTCGTTGAAGGTTGTGTGTCAGAGCTGGCAACTCGGCATGCAAAAATCTACTGCCAATCATTAGCGGACCGGAGTTCTGCTGTGGCGACCCCTAACCGGGAAAAGCCAAAAGACACAACAACAGATATACATATGCTAAAAACTGCTTACAATATTCCAACACAGGACTGGTTAACCTTGCAAAGCATTCTAATGTACACTCAAGATTTATGCAGATTAATTAATAATTCCTCATTTAAAGATATTCCAAATCTAATAAGTTTTCTGTATGAATTTCTATATAATAGTTGTGAAAAGAAAAATTCCATTTCAAATCTATATAAAGAGTTAATAACATATAAAACAATACCCAAACCATCATACTGGCAGTTCTTAACAAAAGGTCAGTCATTGCAGTTAACAGAAGAAATTAAAACTATTAGTTAAGTACACCTCTAACGCACAGTACTGGAAAATATTTAACTGGAAATACTTACATAGAGCATTTTTAACACCAGATAGAATTAAAAAGATCAGTACTACTAAAAATGTTTTTTGCTGGAGGTGTGAAAAGTCAAATAAAGCAGACTGGATTCATATTTGTTATGAATTTAATAAAATTAAATCATATTGGAATGGAATCAATATTTTTTTACAAGCTTTATTTAATGAATCCTTTACCTTAACTAAAGTATTGATAATTCTAAATGTAAATGAAGGTCCCTACCTGAATAAGACAAATATGTATTTGTTATAGACAATACTTGCTATATCTAGGAAATGCGTAACCAGAAGGTGGAATTCAAATACATCCTGACCTTGGAAGAATTCTACACTTTACTAAAGACAACTGCATTGAAAGAAAAATCAAAGAACTACGAATCTATCCCAGGCCATTATAAATAATCCTTGGAAGAAAGTTATATCTTTGTTGGACACTCTGCAATAATCAATATTGTATCTCTGATAACTGATCTGTTAATTCTATATTTAATAACATACAGTGTATATAATTGAAAGTCAGGCTATTGTAAATATTGTATATAGTTGTTTAAAATGATATTTAAAAATATTATGTAAATGTTATTTTAATTGAAAATAAAAAAAATTTGAGAAAAAAATAATTATCAGCAGCTCAGTTTGCATTTCATCTGTGTTCTGCATACGCAAATGTTTATAACTATGTAGAATCGATTGTCCTTTTGTAGAATAGTAGAATACAGACTCAATAAATAGGTTTCATATTCACAGCTCTGTGGTTAAGAGTTCAAATCTGACTTGTAGTCACTGCTTGAGTGCAGTTTGTATGTTCTGCCATGCTTGTGTTGATTTTTAACACATAATCCAGTTTTCTGCCACCTCTGGAAACCATGCCACATAATTGCTTTACTATAAAGCTGACCATATATCTATGTTTTATATTTACCCATGCCTTGTGACCCAAATCATGGCTGAAAAAAAGTCTATGGGTTAACATAATGCTAAGCTGCTTTATTGTAACACCATAGGCTGTTACTATGATAGTAACAAACTCAGACTTATCATGTAAGCTGGGAGAAGATGCTTGATGAATATGGTCTAATTACGAAGTTTATACATTATTGCTAATCACTATGCACTAGATGATACTGAAAGTACTTTAACGCAGAATTTCTGAACTTTATCTACAATTAGTTATTTTAGTTTATGAAGATTCCCAGAATAAATCACTAACCCTTAAAATAAAATTATAAAAGATATATTTTGCTATTTCTAACTGTAGAAACCATGATTGTCAATTTTCTGTGGTTTAAACAGTTATGGAGCATTCCAAATGAATGACAGCATTTTAAATGTTGTTTATATTTACTAATATCATAAACTTACATTTTGAACATGTTCACAAAAGTCCAATTAAATATATTTACTACTATTTAGTATTACCCACACTATAGAAATATGTGTTTCATTAGAATGAAATCACAAAAATAGATGAATATTCTCATCTATATGAATACATTTTAAACAAAGCCAGACATTTTATCCTATGATGACTTGCTGTACAAAGGCTAAAAAGCACTGCACAGGGTTATTGTGGTTTGAATGAAACAAGAAAAAGAATCCTAAATGATCTAATTTGTCCATTAACTGTTTAGTTCTGAACAGTTCAATGATTAATAACTGCAAGATGTTTTGTAATTGATGCAACTAAACTATTTTGGAATATTTGCCAACTATAAAAATAAAAGTCTGCAGTTCAAAGAACAGCACACATGGCTTCTCTACACTGTAACCCCTGTTTGTGTACCTAGATAAATATAACCTACAGTTGTTCCTTGCATTACAGCAAAAATTGTTAACACATACATCAGTGCAAGGTAACTTTGGTTTAAGGGCAGCCCATGAGACCTTTAGACATAGGTAGTCATTTACCAATAACCAGCACTTAGTGATATTTTAAAATATCTTTGTTTTCCTTTTCAACTTTATAATACTACTTTATGGTTTTAAGTTAAAAATAAGGACCCAGCATCATAAAAGGACCTAGTAGCATCAATGAATTTCTTTTATGCAGAGAAGTGAAATATGCATAAGGGAGTCATTAAAAAATCCACATCAAATATAGCCCCCACCTACCCCAATACTTGCCTCATTGTCAGTCTTGCCACTTAGCTTTATTGAAAGCATGACCAGTTAGTAGAGTTCAAGTTTACTATCATGTTTAATTACCCTAGCATTTCACAAAACTGCAGTCTCAAACAACAATGTATAAAATGTGAAACCAAACAACAAACAGTAGCAGAAACTGACTTTATAAGTGAACCATTGTCTATGAGACAAAAGATCAGTTAAAACAAAACCTTGTAAAACAATGGATACTATTTAATAAAAATAAGGCAAGAAGTCAACAGTCACAGTTATAACATAAAAATCATATTTAAAAATGTCTTTGTAGCCTGCCATTGCAAGTCATTAGGAAGAGCCACATACAAACACAATATGATCAGTTGCATTCATCGACTTCTAAGTTATGATAATGTATTCAAAAAGCAACACTGTAACAAAAGTCTTAGCTGTATACACAGATAGTCTACCCATACCTGGTTAAAAAAAGGTTGAATCTTCCACGGAGAAACTGCAAAACAGCTAAACAGAACTGAGATCACAAATCAAAAAGATTTAAACAACGTGGCCATAGAATGCATACAATGCAGATCCAGATAAAGTGACTCATATACAGTTAAAGGTATATCCTCCCAGTCATTGTTCTCAGACCAAGTCCACTGATTACAAACTTTCAAACAGTAAAGTTCAAAGACATAAAAGTGACATCCCCATAATACATGACTCCAACAATGGACCACCAAAAGACCAACAAGCATACAGTGGCCACTTCTTCAGCATGCTACTCCATTAATGGTCTCCAAAGGACAAACATCATTTCATCACAAATAACAGCAAACTTCTTCTAGGAAAAGAAGTCCACCAAACAGTCAGTGGTGAAGCACACAATGGCCATATGAAGCAATAAACATTTCAGAAAAAAAAGTGTAGCAGGACCATATTGTATGGTAAACAAATGTCACCAGCTTGAAGCCTTACAATATTACCCTTGGTCACAATCCTCAGTGCTTGAAATAATGAAAAGGACTAAACTGTTGACTGCTTTACAGCAATCTCCATTGGTTTTCACTCCATGGATCCTCAAGAGACAAACATCTCTGTCAAGTAATTAGTCATATTTAAAAAAAAATCCAGGAGCCACAGACTGGTTGACCATGTCTGTTATGCAGTACATATTACAATAAAGCCATATATATATATATATATATATATATATATATATATATATATATATATATATACACATACATACATGTATACAACATGATCGACAGACCATGATGCTTTACCCTTGGGATTCAGGTTACTGGCTAAGGCTCTTGCCACCCCTATAGTGCCTTTTTAGGCAAAGTTCAAAGGATAAAATCACCACCGTAACAGGTACAAGCATGCAAAATCTGAAGTAATGCTACTCAATGCTAGAAGTCTAAATCTCAAAATGTACTCTCTCGAGGCACTCCTGAAAATGGAGAACATCGATATCTGTGCAGTAACTGAGACCTGGTTCAAGGCTCCAGAGAGCATCCCTGCAATACCAGGCTACAACTCTTACCACACTTTTTGGCCACCAAACCAGGACCGAAACACCTTTAGGTGGAGGAGTGTCCATATTCACCAAGGATATTCTCAACACTAGGCTAGTTGCCCAACACAATGTGTCTGAAATTCTCCAGCTGCAACTAACACTAGATAAGACTGCAATCCAAATTATAGCTTGCTACAGATCCCCCACCATGCCACAAGATTCTCACTACACCTTTCTAAACATACTGGAAAATATTAAGATACAACCAAACACCCTAATACTGGGTGATGTCAACTACCCTGTCATTAACTGGGAAAACTACTCATGTACCAACACCTTTGCCCAATGGTTCTTGGAATTCATAAATTCCAATGCCCTGGATCAACTAATCCTTAGTCCCACCAGGGGCTCCAATATCCTAGACCTGGTCATTATCAACATGGGAAATCGATGCTCCACACCTATGGTCACACCCTCATTGGTTAGGTCTAACCATAAGCTAATCACCCTTGACATCCACATCCCACCCCCACCCTCAGTAAGGAAACCTATGTAAAAAACTTCCCCAAAACCAACTTCATGCTACTCAAGTCAGAAGTGACAAACTTCATGACATCCATGCAGACGGGAACTGAAAGTTCAACTGCTGAATCCTACACTAAGACACTGTACAAGCACATCTGCTCGTGCATGAATCGTCCCCAATACAACCAAGACACTCTCCTGCAAAAAAAAGGAAGCCAGTCTGGTGGTCCCTTGCCATAAAAAAAAATTTACAACAAAAGGAAAAAAGTGTTGCAGAAAAAAGAAAAATCCGAGGATAAAAAAAACTCCCTTACCAGCCTCAGTAAGAAGCTGAGATCCCTCATAAAATCCTCCAAAGCTAGTTACAAAAATAAAATTCCCAAAGATTCCAAAGACAACCGCAAGGTATTCTATAGCTATGTCAAGAATCTAAATGGCAATGCTCAGATCTGCTCTGAGCTACAACAGAATGGCATTAAATATACTGATCCCAAGGATATTGCCAATATCCTGGCAGATTGATTCAGTGCAAACTTTACCCCCTCTCACCCCCTAAAGGGCCCATTTCAATACCGAAAGATTGCCAAATTCTGGTCATAATGGCCACACAATTAAAAAACGCACTCTCCAAATCTAAGAATACAGCATCCATGGGACCAGACGACATCCCAGGCTATGTACCACATGAACTGCAAAATGAACTGGCACCTCACCTAAGTGTCATGTTTAATCATAGCCTCACCTCAGGCTCCATGCCCACTGAGTGGTGCACAGCTACAGTTATCCCACACCGCAAGGAGGGATCCAACTTGGATCCTGGGAACTACCTTCCCATCAGTCTGATGAGCCTGATCTGCAAGGCCATGGAATGTATTATTATGGAATTTATAAACAAAGACATTGGCAACCTTCAAACATTGGACCCCATGCAATTGAGGTTCATGAAGGGTCATTCTTGTCTCCTGAACCTGAATGACTTATTTGAATCAGTCCTATCTGGACCTCACCAAGGCCATTGACACCATCCCCCACTCTGGAATCATAGATAAACTTACAAAGCTGGGCAAAAACCCCTACTTCACTCAATGGGTTGTCAACAGGCCTTACTGACAGAACCCAGACTGTAAAAGTAGCCACCTCTAAATCCGGCTCCAGACAAGTGACAAGTGGAGTACCTCAGGGTTCAGTCCTGGGACTGCTCTTGTTTGGCATCTACTTCTCTGAAGTACAGGCCAACACTAAGAGACTCTGGCTAACAAAGTTCGCAGATGACTGCAAACTGGGAGCCATTATTGAATCCCCAAATGATGTGGATATTGTACAAAAGGGCCTTACAGAAATAGATGCTTGGTGCCAGAGCCATGGGCTCAAGCTTAATGCCAAGAAATGTATAGTTATCCTCTTTAGGAAAACAAACATGTACCCATGAATTACCACATAGGTGGCAGTACACTAAACACTGAAAGTGTGATGAGAGACTTAGGGACAGAGGTGGACAGTGGTCTCACCTTCGATAACCACATCGTCACAACAGTCAGGAAATCCTTCTATGTGGCACACCTCATCACTAAGGGCTTTTCATCCAGAAAAAAAGGAGGTCATTGCCCCACTACTCAATACTCATAATACAATACTCATAATACAATATTCATCCCTCATTAGACCCATTATAGAGTACAATGCCCATTTGGTATGTACCTCACAAGACATCTGCAACAGCTGGAAAGGCCGCAGAAATACCTCACTAAAAGAATCATAGGCCTAAAGCAGATGCCCTATGCTGACCATCTAAAAAAACTCCAGCTATACTATGTGGCATATCGTCTACTCAGTGGCGATCTCTGCTTAACATACAAGGCCATGTCAAACCCTGAGCTATTGGACATGCTTCACTTAAAGAAATCCCAATCCCTCAGAGCCACACGTTCCAGGGATCTAAACCTTGTCATCACAATGAACAAAACATGCTGGAGGGATAGGTTCCTGACCCAGAGACTCCCATACTCTGGAATAGACTGCCCATACATATCAAGCAGAGCGCCTCCTTGGCCCTCTTCAAAAAGAACCTCGACAATTGGATGGGAGATAGGAAATTCACCCCGGGGATCACGTCAGTCACCCTGCTAGACAGGGGTCCAGGGAAGTAAAAATTGTGGGAAGAAATATCCAGGGAATTGTTAAGGCTAGCCTTGTATAGGCCCTAGGGCTGATAGCCTAATACCAACCTATGAACCTATGAACTATGTGTTAAACAGTGTAAGCAGACTAATACATACAGCTTTTTCCTGGCCATATCCCAGAACACAATGGCATCAATAAGAATTTCCTGCAAGGATAATTTATAGTAATCACTAAGCATTATGTTTTGGCAGGTGAGAGCAAATCAGAATGCCTTAAGGAAACCCACATGGATACAGGAAGAATGTGTGAAATCTACAGATCATTCAGCTTTCTGTAATAAATTTCTCTCAAGATTTCTCCATAATGCAGTCCAACCATGTATTTGCGTCAAACTATTTCTGTTAATGTTTTCCCACTTTCGTTTGAGTGAATCATTTTTTTTCATGCCTTCCAGCACTCCACACACACACACACACACACACACACACACACACACACACACACACACACACACACACACACACTTCATGTTTTACTTCTTTGAGAGTATTCTGCACCCAAGTATTTCTTTGCCATATCGTTGGACTGGTAGCATTCTGTTGAACGTCTTAGTCATCAGAAATTACTTCACTTTTATCATATCTATTTATTCATAGGTTCATAGTTTCATAGGTAGGTACTAGGCTATCAGCCCAAGGGCCTACATAAGCCTAGCCAACAAGGTTCCCTGGCTTACACCACCCAAGAAAGTTATTTTCCTGTGCCACTGTCGAGCAGAGACACAGAAGTGATCCCCGGGGTGTAATTCCTATTTCCCATCCACTCATCAAGTTTTTTTTCTTGAAGAGTGCTAATGAAGAACTTTGCTTAACATAGATGTTTAGCCTGTTCCAGAGTATGGGAAGTCTCTGGGACAGGAATCTATCTCTGCAGCATGTCTTGTTTATTGTGGTGGCAAGGTTTAAGTCCCTAGAGCGTGTAGCTCGGAGGGATTGGGATTTCTTTAGGTGTAGCATGTCCAACAGCTCTGGGTTTGACATAGCTTTATATGTTAGGCAGAGATCACCTCAGGGTAGGCGATATGCTACGGAGTAAAGCTAGAGTTTTTTCAGGCGGTCAGTGTAGGGTATTTGTTTGAGGCCAGTAATCCTCTTTGTGAGGTACTTCTGTGGCCTTTCCAGCTGCTGCATATGTCTTGTGAGGTACATTCCAAAAGGGGTGTTGTACTCTATAATGGGTCTAATGACTGTCGAGTAGAGGGGAACAATTACCTTTTTTTTCCTGGATGAGAACCCTTTTATGATGAGGTGTGCCATGTAGAGGGACTTCCTGACTACTGTGGAGATGTGACTATCAAAGGAGAGACTGCTGTCCACCTGGGTCCCAAGGTCTCTTATCATGCATTCAGTGTTAAGTAGATTGCTGCCTATGTGATGGTAGTTCATGGGTATAGAGTTTTTACCAAAGGGGATGACACTGCACTTTTTGGCATTGAGCTTGAGGTCATGTCTCTGACACCAGGCATCTGTCTCAGCGAGGCCCTTCTGTAGGATGTCCACATAATTTGGGGACTTGACTATAGCTCCTAGTTTGCAGTCATCTGCGAACTTCATTAGCCAGAGGCCTTCTGTGTTAGCCTGTACTTCATTAAAGTAGATACCAAACAGGAGAGGTCCCAGGATGGAACCCTGTGGTACTCCACTTGTCACTGCTTTGAGGTCAGATTTGGAGTCTGCAACTTTTACAGTGTGGGTTCTGTCAGTGAGCCAGTTGGCAACCCATCCTGTGACATAGGGATTTATACCTAGTTTAGTGAGTTTAGCTATAATTCCAGAATGGGGGATGGTGTTGAAAGCCTTGGCGAGGTCAAGATAAGCTGTGTGAACCACCTTACCCTCATCTATGGCTTTGGTGACTGCCTCAAAGAAGTCGATCAGGTACAGGAGGCATGATCTGCCTTTCACAAACCTGAACTGGGTGGGATCCAGAGTTTGGAGGTTACCAATGTCTTTGTTTATGAGTTTCATGATGATACGTTCCATGGCCTTGCAGACCAGGCTCGTCAGGCTAATAGGTCGATAGTTCCTGGGATCAGTGGTGGCTCCCTCTTTGTGGAGTGGGATAACTGTTGCTGTGCACCATTCAGTGGGCAAAAAGCCTGATGCAAGGCTATTATTGAACATGGTGCTTAAGTGGGGAGCCAGTTTGTTCTGAAGTTCATGTAAAACGCAGCCCTGGATGTTGTCCAGTCCCATGGATGCTGTGTTTTTGGCTTTAGAGAGTGCAGCTTTTACCTGAGTAGTTGTGATTACAGGGACTCTGCATTCTTCCTGTACAGATATGGGCCCTTTAGGGGGTGAGAGGGGGGTAAAGTTAACACTGAACCTATCTGCCAGGATGTTGGCAATATCAATTGACTCTGTAATTTTCTTGCCTTTGTGCTGTAACTCAGAGCAGATCTGGGTGTTGCCATCAAGATTCTTGACATAGCTATAGAATGCTTTGTAGTTGTCCTTGGAATTAGTGGCAATTTTGTTTTCGTAGCTAGCTTTGGAGGATCGTATAAGGGATCTCAGCTTCTTACTGAGGCTGACCAGGGAGCTCCTCCACTCACGGGATTTTGCTCTCTTTTGCAACAGTTTTTTCCTTCTGTAGTACAGTTTTTTTATGGCAGGGGACCACCAGATTGGCTTCCTTTTTTTGGAGGATATTGTCTTGGTTCTGTTTGGGATAGCACAATCCATGCACTCGTGTAAGTGCTTATAGAGTGCATTTGTGTAGGATTCAGCAGTTGTAACTGTATTGTCCATCTGCATGGGTGTTGTGACGTTCACCACTTCTGTGTTAAGAAGCATGAAGTTGGTTTTGGAGAAATCTTTTACCATGGTTTCCTTAATGGGGGGTGGGGGGCAGGATGTGGATATCAAGGGTGATTAGCTTATGGTCAGATCGGACCAATGAAAGGGTTGAGCTATGGAGTTGGCACACGAGTAGTTTTCCCAGTTAATGGTGGGGTAGTTGAAGTCACCCATTATTAGGATGTTTGGTTGAACCCTAATATTTTCCAGTACATCAAGAAAATAGGAGTGGGAATCCTGCGGCATGGTGGGGGATCTGTAGCAAGCTACAATTTGGATTGCAGTTTTGCCCAGAGTTAGTTGCACTTGGATAACCTCGTTTGCATTATGCTGAGCAACTAGCCTGGAGGTGTGGATATCCTTAATGAATATGGACACACCTCCGCCTTTGGTGTTTCGATCCAGGTTACATAGCCGAAAAGTGTGGTATGAGTTATAGCCTGGTAGTGCAGGGGTGCTTTCTGGAGCCTTGAACCAGGTCTCAGTCACTGCACAAATATCGATGTTCTCCATTTTAAGGAGTGCCTCAAGTGAGTGCATTTTGAGATTTAGACTTCTAGCATTGAGTAGCATTACCCTCAGTTTTTGCTTGCCTGTTCCTGTTATGGTGGTGAATTTGTTATTTGAACCTTGCCTAAAAAAGGCACTATAGGGGCAGCAAGAGCCTTAGCCAGTATCTGGAATCCCAGGGGCAACAGGTGCAGGCCATCTATGGCAAAGCATCATGGTCTGTCGACCATGTCATCCCAAGCAGACAGATACTGGATCCCCTTAGAATGACACCAGAAGCTTAGCCAATTTTTGAAGTCAATCATTTTGTCTTTGTACTGCGGTCTCATTCTGGATGATGGCAGAATGCTACTCAGGGCTAGGGTCATACCTGCCTGGGCTACAAGATTGGAGAGCTCTTCCATGTCTCTTTTCATGTAGTCCAGGGAGGTACTTCTCAGGTCATTCACACCAACATGGACAATGACAGAGTCATATTTGTACTTGTGGAGTGACCTGAGTGTGTGGGTTATGTGGCGGATCCTGGCACTGACAGGCAGCTGACAGTGACCTTCTCCTTGTTTAGCCTGGTGAGTGGGACATCAGTGTGCCTGACTATAGAGTCACCTATGACTAGTGTGTTGGGTACGTTGTTTTGCCATATTGGCTGTGGTTGAGTGGCACACTGAATCTGTGGGCTATGTGTCATTTGGGTTATGTTGGGGGATGGAAGTTGCTTGCGTTTCTGCTTTGGAGTCTCTGTTGCTTAGAGAGATTATTATTGAGAGCCTCTGCAAATGTTTCTATGTTACTATGTGTGGATTTTGGTGGTGTAGATTTAGTGAGACTATGTGATGAGTGTGGTGTGGTGCAAATGTTTACCTTCTCCTCATGACTGTCAAGTTCAGTCTTGGTTGGAGAGAGCTTTATCTCCAGTTTGGATAGATAAGTGCATCTCTCACAGGTTGTAGTGTTGGGTGTTAGAAGGAGACAGTTGTCTGTGTACATGAGGCAATTTCTATATTGCCTCAAGATGCCCATATTCATCAGATAGACAGGAGAGAACACTGGGAGCTGACCCTTGGACATGCCTGAATAAAAAACTATTTTCCTCTAGATAAGTGAGGAAAGTGAGTACAAGAGCTGTTTTTCTCTAAGTAAGTGAGAAAAGTAAGTACAAAAACTGTTTTCCTCTAGGTAATGAGGAAGATTGAGTGCTATAGTAATTAGTACCTTATTTACTGCTTACACATTCTGAACAAGTGCTGAGCATGAATAAGCAAATTTAACTGCTAAAACTAAGAATCTGTATCTGCACTAGACAAGTTACAGGACAGAAACAAGTGCAAATGCAGGCTTTCACATCAGAAAGTTGAGAGAGATGGAAGAGATTGCCCAAACAGCCAATAACTACAATTTCTGGGCCAGAACCACTCCTTATGTGGTAGACATGTTGCCTAGTGCTTACCACTCCCACTGATAAGCTAGGCTTCCCTCCAACACAGAAAGGCTTGGGGGGTGGGGGTCAGAAGCTTACATACAGTCCTGGATACAGCAAATCTGTATCTGGAACACTAGTTACAGGAAAGGTAGGAAACAGGCTTACAGTTATTTTTTACAGAAAAGTAACAAAAACAGTAGTAAAAACAATTCACATGCAGTGCAAGCTAGCACACTAGAGTATGTAGCAATATTAGACCAAACACAGTTTAAAAAAATGCAATTAAATTAAAAAGGACTAAAGGACTAAAAGCAAGTGCAGAAAGAGTTTATTAGGTAGAATGCGGTAAAGAGATAGGACTGGGGGAGTGTCCCAGATCAAATCTACAGTGGGTCAGGCAACTGTAAAAGCCACCAAATTTAAACTACAAACCAAAAATAGGGAGGGTGGATGGGACAAAACAGTTTCAACAGAGATCTAAGTAACAACTAACAGTACAAACTCTAAAACCAAAAAAATATACTCAGCTCTGTATATTTGCAGATCAGTCTCTCAGAACAGTGAGACAATAGTTTCAACAGAGATCTAAGCAACAATTAACAAACTCTATTACCAAAAAAATATATACTCAGCTCTGTATATTTGCAGATAGTCTGGAAGGTAGTCTCTCAGAACATAGGTTCCAGCAATTAAATGCAGGCTGTTACTAACACGTCAAGTTAAGCGATCCTTGAGTGAGATAACACACAAGCTGTAAAAGCCAGCTATACCAACTGAAGACACGGCAGAAAATGGGGGTACAGTTTCAACAGAGATCTAAGCAACAACTAACAGTACAAACTCTAAAACCAAAAAAATATACTCAGCTCTGTATATTTGCAGATCAGTCTCTCAGAACAGTGAGACAACAGTTTCAACAGAGATCTAAACAACAATTAACAAACTCTATAACCAAAAAAATATACTCAGCTCTGTATATTTGCAGATAGTCTGGAAGGCAGTCTCTCAGAACACAGGTTCCAGCAATTAAAATGCCTGTTTTTTTATGCTTACTAGTGTCTTTTTTCATATTGCCTAAGACTGACTATTCCACAGTTATTTATTGCTGTTGTATTCATTAGCAACCAATGATAAATCCCATGCAAGCAAATAAATAAATAAATAAATAAAACACAGTACCTCTCTATCAGTCTTCAGATTAAGCCTACTCTTATTCTCTTCCAAGACATTAACTGTTCAGTACAAAAAACACATGGTTAGACTTACCAGTTTTGGATTGAAATCCATATTGAGCACTTTGCAACAAAACAGACCACTATCAGAGCATGAGCAGCTAACACTAAGTATAGCTGCAGTTACTAGTAATACTGGACTAAGCACTAATGCAGGGCATGATGGTAAATATCTACTCCTAACAAGACTTGTAACTAGTAAGAGACCAAGACTACAATATGAAAATACATTGCACTTTGCTGTAGTGACCCTCAGGCAAATCTCTGGGCTACATAAGGCATAATGACCCTATCATGGCCCAATGTGCCCCCCCCCCTGGAAGGAGCTAGGCCCTACTGGCCATTTAGGACCACTTGGCCTAAGGCCAGCCCTGCATTTACTCTTTTGACCTGCAACAATATATAGAGAGTTAACTTCTGCAATGGACACAAGGCTCTGTTGTGTGTGAGACAGAAATGTTTTTGATGGGTACTTATAAGTATGTAGGACACAATGTTTAATTACACTGCCTGGGGTATGCACTTAGTATGGATCATGATAGCATTAAATGTATCATTTATTTTATCTATTTATTTATTTTTGCCAACCAGGAAAATACAACTGGGCAAAGCCCACTTTCAGCAGAGGCCCAGGAAGAAAAGTTCCAGAAGATACATTTAAGATAGAGACCCAAGGAAAAAAGTTCCAGAAGATACATTTAAGGTACTCATGGTAGACCAAACTGTTTATAAAGGCACTGTCAAATATTTACAATGCTCAACCAACATGACTATGACAAACCTTTTATTAAATAACAATACAGCAAAAGTAATAAAACATAACCGCTTTTGCGATTCACCGATCACTTCATCAGACTAAAACAGAGTTCATCAATCTACTTATTTATAGCATTTGTGAACCAATCAAGACTACCAATGAGCCAATCATAAATCCAACAGTCATTACATCTCTTAACAGAAACATTAATAAAAACATTAGATATAAAAACAATCACTTCTTGTAAGCAGTCATAAAACATACATTAAAAATTCAAACTCAAAAACACATAAAGAACAATATTAAAAAACAAACATTCTATAGAGTGTATCAGTGAGGAAGTGTGCAGGCTCTCAAGGCCAATTTTAAAGATACAGACTCATTAATACCTGGTAGTGTATTCACATGTAGGATCAAAATCCAATCTTGTTCTCTTACTGTGGTCTTATTCCTAATATCCCCACCTCTTACACTCTTTTCGATAACCTCAAGCACAAAAATCTTTAATTTATGGTGGCTCCCTTCTGCTTCAATATGTCAAGTTAAAGCATTAGTAGTTGAATCATTGTTGAGCATTTATCCTCAGCAACAGAGGGATGGGGGATTGCTATGTTTCACACTTTTAAATGCCATTGGAACTGTAATAATACAGTACTTATATTTTATTATGTTGCCATTCATCACACAGGTGAGGTTCCCATCAGTGCCTGTCTTTGTGTGATGGCTGAAGCATTCAAGAAGTCATTTATGCACCAATTCCCTGCCATTGTTCCTGAGATCCTTGAAGGTGAGACTATTACAGTTGGGGAAGTTCATGGCAGTGCTCCTTTTAGAGTGCAGAGTTGGTCTAAGGGTTCTCTGGACATCCTCCATAAGCAGTACAGCTATAGGCTCCTTCAGGAGGGCTATACTGGGTCACAGTATAAGGCTGATTCCTAGTAGGCTGTCGCATGGAGTACAGTGCTATCACCACTCACCACAAGCCTGAATTCATTGGCTGATGGGTTGATGAAATTAAGGAATGAACTCCATCTCTGTACTGTAAATATATGATCATTTACCTGTGCAAATGCCCTGTCAATGCATGGCACCATAACATTTTCATTATGCTCTTTCTTTATTTTTTGCCCCTACAAAGATTGAAAGGAACGGGGGTTGTATTGGACAGACTACAGCACGTAAGAGAAGACTGATATAAATATAGCTGCTGATGTGAATGATGTGTCTATTTGCATAGTGACAGTTGCAGTTACTAACAATAATGGATCGTAACATTTATACAACAGTACAGCATTTGCTAGTACTGACATACCTTACTGGAATAAGTATGACTGCAATGTTAGATTTTTGCTCTTGCATGCCACCCCTTGTATAAACAGAATGGTCCGAATGTAGAGGTGATAAAATCAGCAAACAAAGGAGGGAAGTATTGCTGGAACTGAATTCATCCTTAAGTCTTGGTAAGTACTTTCATGAGGTGGTGCCTTTACAAAATCTCACCAAGGCAACACTAATATATAGACTGTATTTTATATAGCATATATCTTGGACAGAAGTAGGATAAAAAAAAGATAGCTGGGTGCACAAGTTGCAGGATAAAAAAGTGTCCAATCCTGGTAGGTGATCTGGTGCCAGGACTGGAAAAAATGATAATGTAGAATCCTTAAGACACAGAAACATTCCTACAATGAGGTTTTGCCAGGCTCAGGGTGAGTATGGTTCCTCTGTTCTAGAAGGACGTAGTAGTCCACAAAAACTGACAGGCCAAAAAAGAGCCATAGAGATGATATAGTGGACTTTTGAGAATAAGAAAGAAATTGTGCATTGTTACTATTATGCAAGAAGCATAGAGTTTCCAGACAAAAGGTATTCATAGTGATTAGGAGAGAAATTAAAGAAAAGAAAAATATTTGCACAAGAAAAGGCTGTCAAAAGCTTCAAATGCAAATTTGTGATCACTGATACAACAGATTCATGAAAAATATTATATGGACTAAGAAACCTTGGGCTGTTAGGTAAAAGAAGTGACTGAAGAACTGCAACAATATAAAGAACAAAACCTACAGATTTTTGAAAGGTATAAAAATAAACATGGACATGGGAAAGGAGAGGCCTGATATGGTGTAATATCTGTGCAAATGAAAAAGCCAAACTAGTCAATATAAAAAAGCAACTCCAAGGATATTTGAAGACAAATACAGGCAAAGGCAGCCAGATATGGAAAATTTCACAATACAAAAAATAAGATCACAAAGGAAGAACATAAAACAGAAGATTAATAAAGTTAAACAAATAGAAGCTGAAATTAAGGAATACCTGCAAAGTGAATGATTTAGTATAGAAAGTCCAATACAGGTTGTGTCACAGCACAATGGAACAATGAGTCCCCAAAGTAAGGAGAAACAGTTGGAGCAGGAGACATCTGAAGGAGAAATATGGACATGGGAAATAAAAAGTGATTTAGTATGGTGTAATATTTATAAAAAGAATAAAACAAAACTAATCAATATGAAAAAGCAACACCAAAGATATTTGAAGAGAAATACAGGCAAAAATATTCAAATATGGAACATTTTTCAATACAAAAAATAAAAAAGGAGAAAGCACAACAGAAGATTAGTAATGGAGAAGTTAAAGAAATAGAAACTGAAGTCATAGATTTCCTGTGAAGTGAAGGATTTAGTATAGAAAATCTAACTCTGGTAACATCAAAGCACAATGGAACAATGAATCACCAGATTAAGGAGAAACAGGTAGAATGGGAAGCAGCTGATCAGTTGCCACATGAAGATAATCTGGAGCCTTCAGTGCGAAACAAGTGCAGAAGTTCAGTTGGTGTTGCACAGCCAAAGGAAGGAGAAGAAAATGGTGGCAACTCTGATGCTGTCAGTATTGTGGAGTGATATGCCAGTGAGTTGTCATATGAAAGAGCAACGGATGGCACAGGATGCAGCCAAAAAGAATATGTCACAAGAAGATGTTCTGGAACTTTCTGTAGAATGCTCACAGGAAACGGAGAGTAAAGAATGTGCCTTCAGTTTAGAAGAAAAAGATCTAAGGGAAGAGTTGCTTGATTTAATAGAGTTGGATAAACATATTAAGATCAATGAAAGAAATAGATTACAGAAACTCAAAAAGACCCAAAATGTTAGAAGTCTGATAACCAAATGAACACAGTAATCAAGACTATTAACAGAAATTCATGTGATATAACAGAAGTAAATATGATATATTACTGTGCAGCTCAATTAACAAAAGATAACATATTACCACAAAAATACAGGGCAATAAGGGAAAGGAAAGGAAGAAATCAAATGCCATCATGAAAGTATCAAATACAGAAAACTATAATACAATTAAGACAAGTAGTGTCACTGTTAGAAGAGGATAGAAAAGGGAACAGATCAACAAAAATGCTTAGAAAGATAGATGTGATAAAAGCAGTGCACAGTATCAGAACAGATCAGTATCTATCATGAATTATCACAAATAATAAACTAAAAGTATCAGTACATGCAAAAAAACTTAGAAGATTTGCAGTAAAATATAAAAGAAAAGTACAAAATAAGCAATTCATTGATGACTCAAAAAAGTTTTAAATAGAATTGGGAAGCAAAGCAAAAGGAATAGAAACACCACAAAAAAAAAAAGAAGACGAAATAGGCAAATTTTGAAGAAATATCTATGTAGACCCTGTGGAACATAACAAAGATGATAAATGACTAGAAGAAGTAAAAGAAACAGTAAGAAGTTCAAATGTACAGGATATGAAATGTGTTGAAGTAATGGCCAGAGAAATTGAAACAAAATTAAGAAAAGCACCTAAATGGAAAACCCCATGCCCAGATGCAGTACCTAACTTCTGGCTAAAACTATTAACATATTTACATGAAGATTTAGCCCTGAGTAAGAACTACTTATACATGTACCCCGAACAGATACCAACTTGGTTAACAATAGGAAAACCAAAACTCCTCCTTAAGAGTGAACCTGCAAGCTATGCTAAAAGCTATAGACCAATAACTTGCCTTCTAATGAAGTATAAACGGGTCTATATTATAAGACCGAAAGTGCATATGTGCGACTACATAAAAGTCAACACATAATGCATGAAACCTGAAAATAGCGAACGGCCACATAATCGAATGTTTCCCTAGAGAAAAAACTTACACAGCCGTTCGCTAAAAAAAAAAAAATTTAACACCATAAACAGGTGGGGGATTTCACCCCCCCTACACTCCCCTAACTAAATATACCAACACCAAGATTGCACTATAGGGCAGGAAAGGGCAACTCCATGAAGTTGGCCAACTATCTCCTTGCCCTATGACATATTCATCGAATTGCTTAAATGTGATTCGATGAATATGTGTCGCTGTTTCCATATTCGCTCAGAAGCATTTCCGTGCTTCTAATATAGATCCACTCTAAACTATATACTAGAAGTGATGCTGACAGAGTTTGTAATAATTTAGAAGAAAACTCAATCATGGCGACAGAACAAAGGGGTAGCAAAAGAAAGTTGTATGGAACAAAGGATAATTTGTTGCCAAATAAATTCATAACGGAAAATTGTAAAAAGGGATGGAATCTAAGTTATGGCATGGATAGATTACAAAAATGCATTTGACAGTATCCTATATTCATAGATAAAGAAGTGCTTACAGATGTATTAGATACACCCTACATTGATCAATTATATTACAGTGACCATGAAACAGTGGCAAACCACTTTGCAGCTAAGCCATGATAAAGGACAAATTATTATCACAGGGATAAAAATAAAATTCAAAAGAGAACATTCCAGGGTCACTCTGTCACTGCTACTCTTTTGTCTTACTCTTAACCCATTAAGCTGCCTACTTAACAGATTAAGTCATGGTTACAATTTGGCTCCCAAACAACAATGAAGAGTAAAGACTTCTCATCTTCTTTTTGTGAATGATTTAAAACTATCTAGTTCATCAGATGACAGCTGAAAGCACAGCAGGAAGTGGTCAAAATTTTTTCAGATGATGTAAGAATGTCATTTGGTCTTGATAAATGTGCAAAAACAACATTTAAACAGGAAAGCTGCAGCACCAAGAAAATATTAGTCTTGAGACAGTAATGTGATATAAAGGAACTTGAGCAGAAGAGAGTATGTAAATATTTGGGTCTTGATGGAGGATCAACAACAAAACATGAACAAATGTGAACAAAACTCAGAAGGGATATTTTAGAAGACTGCAATTAATACTGAACACAGCTCTAACATCTACAAAGTCCAAGCTATAAACCAATTTGGTTTTCCTGTTCTAAGTTACAGTTTTGGGATGATTGACTAGCCCCCAAATGGTATTGGATCAGCTGGACAGGAAAACAAGAAAAAAGCTGCACGCTTATCAAATTATATATAAAAACAGTGCATACCAAGATTATATATTCCTCATTCTGAAAGAGGTATGGGTCTCCTAGAAACTGATTACATGTATAGATCTGCAATCATAGAACTGCATATATATATATCTTTGCTGACATCATAAGATCCAAACATAGTTTTTGAAAGTTTTGAAACATGAAGAGAACAAATCTAAGATGACTTCCCAGCTTAGTTTAACAGAAATCTATTGGAGTCAAACAGGAATGGAAAGCAAACCAGAAATAGACAAAAATTAGGGAACAACTTAATGTGTCAAGAAAAAAAAGAAAGAATATAAGGAGAAAGATAGATGACAAGGCAAGAAATATGAAAAAGTCATAAATATAGTTTCAAGTACAGAAAACTCCTGGAACAAGCTCACATCAATCAGGACCTGATGTAGGAATCCTAAAAGACAGGTAAATTTAAACCAAAAGATGAAAGTTTAATATTAGTGGTGCAGGATAGTGGACTATGTACACATTAGTTTACAAAACCCATTAAATATGCAGGAGAAACAGACAAATGCAGGTTGTGTAAAACAGAACTAGAAACAGTTGCACATCTTGTTGCTAGGTATGATACACTAATGGCACAGGGCTTGTATAATAAAAGGTATGATAATGTGGCAGGACTATTGCACTGGGGATTGTGCTAACATTACAATATTGAAGTAATGGAGAAGCATTGAAAACATAAGCCACAAAGCATTATAGAGAATGATTAAGTTTATATTACATGGGATTACCCTTTATCATCAGTTCAAAAAATAGACTTGAGAAAACAAGATATAGTAGTCCATGAAAAGAAAACAAAAGTAGCACTGTTCATTGAATTTGCTACACCCAGTAATTACAGTGTTTTATGTACAGCGAGACACACACACACACACACACACACACACACACACACACACACACACACACACACACACACAATCATAAAATGCTAGAATTTTCAGGCAGAAATGAGGACAATATGGAAGAAGCTTACCTAGACAGATCCAGTAGTGCTAGGAAAAACGGGTCTCATGAAAAACAATTTACAGTCTCATTTAGATATGCTACCAATGCATATAACTCCATATGTATTGCAGAAATTTTGCACACATTGCAGGTGCTGTGAAGAGCACTTCTGGCTAACAAAAACGATTGAAACAATATTAATTTCATGAACTTTAATCATACTTTGACTTAGGAATGGGGTCCATTCCCATCATGGTATTAGAAACCCAAAAGACTTGTAGAAATTAAACCTCAGAGAAGTGGCTCATCATGTTAAGTCTATGTGCACTAAGATTTTTAGGGTGGCTGCAGGTTCTACCCCCTCCACCAAAAAAAAACATATATATATATATATATATATATATATATATATATATATATATATATATTTTTTTGTAATGCTATAATTTTATATGTTAAATCCCAGTAATATTGATGCAAGACTATGCATGTCTTAGTCATAATTATTATTTGACTGTGCACTTCACAATATACAGTACAGAGATCTGTGTAGTGTGTATCATTATGTTTGATATTTGTATTGTGTGATTAGCATGTTTCCCATGTGCATGTACAGCTGTATAACTGTCAATAAATTGCTCTCGCAGTTATCATGCCCTTATGTCAGACTGCATGTGAATATGGTTTTTGGCATAGGCTCCTGCACCTTCAAATATAATTAAACAGACAAACAGATTGAAGATATGACTATGTAGGTCCGACTATTACAAAATTATTTTCCTTCAATGTATTATGACTCTGAACATAGTTAAGAATGCAGTTTCATTATTCTTTGTATGTGTGTGTGTGTGTGTGTGTGTGTGTGTGTGTGTGTGTATGTGTGTGTGTGTGTGTGTGTGTGCATGCGTGCATGTGTGTGCGTGCGTGCATGTGTGTTTGTGTGTGTGTGTGTGTGTGTGTGTGTGTGTGTGTGTGTGTGTGTGTGTGTGTGTGTGTGTGTGTGTGTGTGTGAGTGTGTTTCTCTTCACCCACCCTTTTTGTTGCTATCCTTTCATATCTCTCCATTTCTATTACTATTATATGCAGCATCACGGTGACCTGAACCAAGCACACCATCATAGCATGTCCCACCCCATCCTCACAGGTGGCAGCAGCAGTGCTATCATCACCACCACCACCACCATCACCAGAGGCACCCAGCACATCTGGTTCCCTGCCTGACACATTTGCATCACCCTGCACAGGACGATGGTACTGTGGTACCCAGTAGCACTACAAGTGGAGAAGACAGTTTTGTCAATCCTTGAGAAGCTGGCAGATCTTGTGAACTAGATACTTGCAGATATTAGACAAGAGATTCAACCTTCACATTGGCCATATAGACATCATGCTGTAGTGACTCATTGGGTTATGTCCCTGCTCAGCATTCTCTCCAGTTCCTGAGGCATGACCCAGTGATGATGGCTCCCACTGTGTCAAAGCTGGCAGTGACTGAATCTGAACAGGGTTTGCATAGATGTGCAAGGCTGGCAAGATAAGTGGAGTTGGCATAATGGTTAAGGACTTTTCCTCATAGATAGAAGTAACATGGTTTGACTCTGACCTCCAATTATTGGCTATGCTTGTAATAATCTGGAGACTGATTACCTGGTATTTACCTATGAATCCAGTAATGAAAAATACATTTATGGGGTTTGGGTTAGTATAATGGTTAAGGTGTTTACCTCACAAACGCAAGATGCAGGGTTTGATTTTCACCATTGAAAAGGGAAATTAAGTAGGTTTAAAATGGCCCACAATGGCAGCTAGCCTAGTACTTACCTATGAAACTTTGCACACCCAGTTTTATCTCCAAACACACTGATCCCCTCCATTTTGTGTCTATAACGACTCCTGCACATTATACAGTCATTCTCTTAACATTGCCTGCCCTCTCTCTAATGTATTATTCACCAGTGTGTTCCCCTTCCTTATTGTGTTACCCCATACTCTGTCAATCATGCCTGTCTTCCCCAGAGACCTACCTTCCAGATCTTTTCCACCTTTTACTTCTCTGAATTACTTCCCCAACTTTCTCTTCTCAATATTCTCAATACTAAAACAGAAAGAGCACTTGTACCACAAAAAATACTTCCATCCATACTCTCTATTTTGCAGACCTTTAAGACTGGCTGCAACAGCTGATCATAAACATGTAAAATTCAGATGTACCATTGAAGATATCAGTCATTAAATTTTTACAATTCTTGTAATTGACCCATGATTATTGGGTTAAGAAATTGAGAGGTATGGCACTTATCCTACTTCCATTTGTTTACAATATTATATTTTCCTCATACAACTATATGCCATTCCCCTGCAATGTTTTCCTATTTTTTTTACACCTTTCCTCTAAGTGTTTCAGTGGCATATGCGCCTAATGCTCTAGTTTGAGAAATATGATTTACACAGCCACTGGTTCAAATATATATTCCAGTGCTTTTCTCTTTTATTGCTATCCTATGTTCCTTAATTCTTATAAGTGTTGTACCAATACCTTTCCCTTGTATGATTCTGTAGCATACCTGACTAATGATCTGTTGTGGAGAATGTGAGTGACACAGGGATAGTTCCAAAGTCATGCAGGTATAACCATCTTGTCTTGCTATTAGGTATTCTTTTAATCTAAAATGAAATATTCCTTTCATCAATATCACAGCTATGTCAAGAATCTCAATGGCAACACTCAGATCTGCTCTGAGTTACAGTACAATGGCACTAAATATACAGACCCAACTGATATTGCCAACATCCTGGCAGATAGGTTCAGTGCTAACTTTACCTCCCTCTCACCCCCCTAAAGGGCCCATCTCTATACCGGAAGAATGCAAAGTTTCTGTAATCATGGCTGCACAGGTAAAAAACACACTCTCCAAAGCCAAGAACACAGCATCCATGGGACCAGACAACATCCCAGGCAGTGTTCTACATGAACTACAGAATGAACTGGCACCCGACCTAAGTACCATGTTCAATCATAGCCTCACCTCAGGCTTTGTGCCCACTGAATGGGGAGCCACCACCAACCCCGGGAATTACCACACCATTAGCCTAATAAGCATGGTCTGCAAGGCCATGGAACATATTATCATGCAACTTATAAACAAAGACATTAGTAATCTTCAAACTCTGGGCCCTACCCAGTTCGGGTTTGTAAAAGGCAGATCATGTCTCCTAAACCTGATAGACTTCTTTGAAGCAGTCACCAAAGCCGTAGACAAGGGTAAGGTGGTTCACACAGCCTATCTTGATCTTGCCAAGGCTTTTGACACCATCCCCCACTCTGGAATTATAGATAAACTCATTAAACTAGGTATAAATCCCTATGCCACAAGATGGGTTGCCAACTGTCTCACTGACAGAACCCACACTGTGAAAGTAGCAGACACCAAATCTGACTTCAGACCAGTGACAAGTGGAGTACCACAGGGTTCAGTCCTGGGTCCTCTCCTGTTTGGAATCTACTTCTCCAAAGTACAGGCTAACACAGAAGGTCTTTGGCTAATGAAGTTCACAGATGACTGCAAACTAGGAGCCATAATTGAAACTCCTAATGATGTGGACATCCTACAAAAGGGCCTCACTGAGACAGATGCCTGGTGTCAAAGCCATGGCCTCAAGCTCAATGCTAAAAAGTGCATTGTCATCCCCTTTGGTAAAAACTCTGTACCCATGAACTACAACACAGGCGGTAGTATACTTAACACCGAAAGTGTGATAAGAGACCTTGGGACACAGGTGGACAGTAGTCTCTCCTTTGATAATCACATAGCCACAGTAGTCAGTAAATCCTTCTACGTGGCACACCTCATCACAAAAGGTTTCTCATCCAGAAAAATAAAGGTCATTGTTCCCCTCTACTCATCACTCATTAGACCCACTATAGAGTATAATGCCCCTTTTGGTATATACTTCAAAAGACATCTACAACAACTGGAAAGGCCACAGAAATACCTCACAAAGAGGATTACTGGCCTCAAATAGATGCCCTACGCAGACCATCTCAAAAAACTCCAGCTTTACTCCGTCGCATATCACCTACTCAGAGGTGATCTCTGCCTAACATACAAAGCTATGTCAAACCCAGAGCTGTTGGACATGCTCCACTTAAAGAAATCCCAATCCGTCTGAGCTACATGCTCTAGGGACCTAAACCTTGTCACCACAATAAACAGAACATGCCGGAGGGATAGATTCCTGTCCCAGAAACTTCCCATACTCTAGAATAAACTACCTATCTATATCAAACAAAGCTCCTCATTAGCACTCTTCAAGAAAAATCTTGATGATTGGATGGGAAATAGGAAATTCACCCAGGGGATCACTTCTGTGGCTCTGCTTAACCGTGGCACAGGAAAATAATTACCTTGGGTGGCAAAAGCCAGGGTACCTTTTAAGCTGGGCTTGTATAGGCTCTAGGGCCGATAGCCTAGTACCTACCTATGAACCTATGAATGTATACATTATGCAATGGAGTTTGGTATTGTCTAACAAAATGTAACATTGCATTGTCTATGTTTGTTAAGTTACAAAGTTGTTAGACATATTCCTTCCTAACTCACCTTGAGTGCTATCTTCTGTGTGCTTCCCCTTTTAATCTTGGTCTGATATTCCCATTTTCAAGCTCCAATCTAGTCCAAAAATAAACAGAATATGCACATATCCACAATACAGTTAAGTAAATGTCTTTATTCTAAGTGTTCCAAAGGTCCAATGTACTCATGAAATGATTTCTACTGTGTGAATGCACTGGGTATGGTGTTTGACTCCCATATGCCAATTTACAGTGTTCAGCATCCACTCTGCAAATGTGCTACATATTCCAGATATGTGTCTTCTTAATGGCCCCTTACAATCTGACAGCTTCAGTGGCTATCCTTGTTAATGCACTGTTATGTATTATATCAATGTGAAAGGCATGGCCTCATATCTATTGATGTCCATTTGTTTTCTTCATCCACCTCCGTCATTCTCAGTCATTTTCCCCTCACCCTTTTTTGTCCTGTCTGTTCTGCTTCCCTTTTAATCTCTGTCCTATATCCTTTATAGACATTAGTCTTATGAGACATACATTATCACACCACACAGCTACCCCAAAAGGCTTACAAAAAACACAAATCATCTGTATTTGGTCATTTAGCAGAGAGCAACTTTGTTGTCCTTATATAAGCAATGAGTAATGACATTTCTCTTAAAATGGCAAAAATAGAGAAAAAATATTTTGAAAATGCTAGGATCTTGCCATCAGTCATGCATCAAAGATTGTCATTGATGGGCATTGCCAAGCAATACTGAAATAAGGTGAAGTCAGAACTTCCAGTGTAACAGCTGACATGGCTAATTGTAGTAATGAAAAGATGTGTACATTGTCAATACAGTAGTGGTGGGTTTATTCCCTGATGGTTATATGTTTACAATAGTATTTTTTTCAGTTTTCGACACTGTTCTATTTTATTTATTTTTATTTATTTAATTTGTTAATTGGGTAATGTTTGACTGGGCACGAGTCCCATTTTCAGCAGAGGCCCGGGGAGAAAAGCTCCTTGCATACAGCTGAGACAAACTAAAACAAACTGAACAACAAAGTGACAAACATTAATAGTATTTGCAATGTACAATGTACATCCAGTGTGGTAATTTAAACTATAGCAATCATTAATAAAAAAATTACAAGTTGGAACAGTTTAAGATGGTAATCTAAATTATAGCATTAATTAACAAAATTTTACAAGAATGGCACAGTTTGAAATGGAAATAACAGCATGAAATATTAACAAACAGTGTGCTATGGTTTGACAGGATAAAGAAATGCAATCACCATAACAGTTGTAAGACCATGCAGTATTAATGTTCATATTGCTAATTGAGAGAGTGTTGGATCAAATTAAATTCAGAAGTTAATAACTGTAGCTGTGGGTGAAAGCTATTTTAGGGAGGAGGGAGGAAGAAGTGGGTGGACTAGCCTGGGGTATGACAGGCTAGGCTAGCCTAGCCCAGCCTGTCATACCACAGGCTAGTCCACCCACTTCTCCCTCCCTCCTCCCTAAAAGCTATTTTAGGGAGGAGGGAGGGAGAAGTGGGTGGACTAGCCTGGGGTATGACAGGAGCAAAGCCAGTGTTTTTCAAGATGTATCTTGAGGAGGTGTTTGAATTCATGAATGTTAGGGTTTTTAGCGATAGGTTGAGGAAGAGTGTTCCAGAGTTTGGCAATTTTATATGAGTAGAGGGTGGTGCCTTGTGTGTTGTGGTGTAGAGTAGTCTTTAACATTAGTTTATTAGAGGATCTAAATGATCTAGGATTTATGTTGGGTTGGATTAGGTTAGTGATTGCTGGGCAGTCATTTGGATGGTGAATTATTTTGTGGGCTATGGACAGAGGGGTTGGAGTTAGAAAGTTTGGGAGTTTTAATCATTTAATTTGGAAGAGTACTGAGCAGTGGTGGGTTCTGCAAGGGTGGCCTGTAGCGAATTTGGCAATTTTGTTGTAGCAGGATTCTAGGTTATTTAGGTCTGATTCATGTATGTTTGTAAACAGAAGAAAAAAACACTGTGGAAGCCACAAAAATCCGCTGAAGTGAATTCAATTTAAAATTTATTAATAAAATTGACACAGGTTGAGCGCTTTCATCTAAAATATTAGACTTCATCAGAACACCATCTAAACTGTTTTACAACATATATAGGAAGTACTGACCAATGACAACCATTCATTTGCATGTAAGCAAGTCTTCATTATGTCATTTCCCCTTCTCAAGTCATTAACACAGGAATCAAAGAATTTCCTCTGTCATCTCTTGGCCTCAATTATTGGTTTAATTGATATACTATCATTTATTCCCGGTATACAAGTAGCATTAAGCAGTATCTGCCACCTCACCTCCTTCTCACTTAATAAAACTTTTATATTCCCCCCTCTCTGATGTGGAACTATTGCTTCAAGTATGGCAAATTGAAACATAGTACAACCTGAATTATCTCTTATATGCCTATACAGGGCATTGTTGACATCACCTTTTTTAATAGCATATATGAGATCATAAATTCTTTCCCTCAATCTACGTCCTATTTTTCCCACGTAGAATCCGGAACATGTAGTACACATAGCTAAATAAATCACATTTCTTGTTTGGCAATTACCCTTAGCAAAAGTTACTAAGGTATGACTTCTGTTACCTAAACATTTAGAATGTTCTTCATAAATAGCAGAACACTGGTTACATCTACCACATGTTGTGGTGCTGGTCTTTTGGGGTTTATTATATACATGACCTTTATATAATTTCTTTTTTATGTTACAACCTATTTTATGAACAAAAATAGGTTGATCCCCCAGTAACTTGTAAATTTCAGTATCGCATTTCAACATACTCCAATTGTCACAAATAATATTCTTGACATCTATAGTATTCTTCCCATATGGCAGGATACAGGCTCTGTTGAAATCTTTAGTGCTGGTTTCTCTATCACTTTCGATACCTGTACCATTCTCTACACCAAGTAGCGGTTTGTATTTTTTACCCCATTCACTGCTAACATATGATACTACATCATTAACCACTGATGAGGGGTAGCTCCGTTCCTTAAATAATTTACCTATATAAGTCAATTCTTCCAACATTTCATTGTAATCCGATGTCATCCGAGCAGCTCTTGTACATTGCCCTTTGACTATGTTTTTCTTCTGAATGTTGGGATGACAACTATGATATTCCAAATAAGAGTTGCTAAAGGTATCTTTCCTAAAAATTCTGGACTTGAATCCAGTATTACTATATGAAATGTAAGTATCTAAATAGGAAATACCTTTATTACTAACTTGATATGTAAAATTAAGAAACAAGGTGGTTGTGTGTAAATATTCTACAAACTTTACCACTGCTCTTTCATCACCATCCCACAGGATAAAGACATCAGGCAGGATTCCGGAAGCCTCCGTTTAAGAGTTATAACTCTTACACGGAGGCTGCAGTTAAACGGTGTGATGTCAGCATGTCATGCATATGCATGAGGTGCATGAGGCATGCTGAATCACACTTTAGCTCTTACACGGTCCGTGTAAGAGAGTAGGGGGCATGTCCGTAGACACGCCCCCAGAAGTCTAGAATGGCTGAAAGTAAACAGCCACGAGGGAAGCCATGGAAATGTGAATAACCACACTACACAACACATGCCCCCACAGACCAGCAATGTAAAAAGTGAACAGATGTTGTAAAATGAAAATAAAAAATGTTTAATTTTTTTTAAACCCCGTAAATGTGTGCTACTGTGTGTGCTCGTGTGCGCGGGTGTGCTACTAGCGCAACTGCAGTTAGCAATCAGTGGAAAAGGATACAAGAACTAAATATGCAAAGTAAGCCAAGAAGTAATAGTATAGCGGTAGAGTTGTCGGCTTGAGAGCAGGCAGGCAAGGTTCGAGCCCACACAACAACCATTTTTTTTTAAATAAGCACTAAAAAGGCCCCTGACAGTATTGTACAAATGTAAAAGTATTCCCTTTTGTAAAATGGAATGAAATGGAGCATATGTTGTCAAATAATACAATAATAAAAATATTTAGAAATGTACTGATAGCTAAACTGCAGTGAGAAAGAGTGCCAGTAGCTAAGTAGTGTTTCACAAACTGCAAACTGCTTGCCCATAGCTAAGGACTGGTTTAACAGGCTCAAACTGTGTGCAACTAGCTGTGCTACATTTAACATGTGTGTTACTAGCCAATTAAGGTGTAATCCAGCGCACACCGTTTGCGCGATGCTTCCACAAGCTAACCGGCGGTGCGCATGCGTGAGCTCCGCGCAAACGAGCGCAGACCTGGTTTTAAAGTGTTTAAAAGTGCTTTTGGCATGAATGATTGACAGGTCCTGAAGTCATTTCCAGACAGTCATAAAATTTAAAAGTCAGTGGTCAGATTCGAACCCAGGATACCATGCACTAGAGTCAAGGTACTAAACCACTAAGCCATGACAGCAGTACTTAGAAATGCAGAAATATAATATATAAATAGGATATAAGCCAAAATGGAGCATGATAAAGCAGTTTCTGTGAAGTAGATACAATTCCAAACTGGCCAATCATAGAAACGTGCGGGAAAATCGGCATACATAAGCCCCATAGGCGGGAATACACAGCATAAACGATTGTAGAATAGACCTGCAGGCAGAATGAGTGGAGTAGGGGAGGGACGTTGCTTTCGAGCACAGTGGTGGGGTGTTGAGGAGTCCAGATACATGGTCTGGCTCCTAGTTCACCATCATGAGGCCCAACTCATGCAGGGCCAGGTCTCATGGGGAGCGTACAGGGTGGAGGCATGGGACCAGTTGGCTCATGATCTGACCAGTGCTACTGGCATTCCACGCACTGGTGAGCAGGTCCGTCACCACCATGCGGACCTGAAGCGACGTAAGCAAGACCAGTTGACCCAATGGATCCAGGAGGCCCGGGATATGCCCAACGCCCCACTACTGAGTAAGTTACATTTTACTTATGTATGTAAGGAATTCAACTAGCTGATACCAAGGATATGTGTATTCCAATATTACTTGTTTTGTATTACAGCTGCAGGTGTCTGCTCTGCGAATCGAATGGCACATGAGCGGAGGCTGGTGCGGCTGTGCCACCATACAGGTTAGTAACCCCACCTAGTACTTGTAAATAAATATTATAGTGTAGCACGTAGCAGAACATTGCAGTGTATTGATTAAAAGTAATAGAATGTGCAAGCAGCAAGTAAAAGTCTGGAGGTATGACTGCAACAAGTTCATCAGTATGCAAGTGAAACTGGGAATATAAGTGATAGAAATAAATAGTGCTGTAATACAGATGTCCCACCATCAATTAAATGTAGCATAACCTGCAGTAGTCTCAAGAGTACAGCTTCAGAAGCTGAGGTAATCACAGGTGAGATATATCCCCTGTTGAAATGCTGAATCATGACAGAAGTGAGGCTGCTGGAAAGTGTTGGAATCCCCACAGGTCTAATATGTGAACAAAGCCTAGAAGTACCAACCTGAACTGTGAAATTGCAGGATGTGTGAGAGTGACAGAAAGGGTCATGTATCAATGAATAATGTAGTAATAGCACCTGAATATATAAGCTTCAGTGTGGTTCTACAGAAATAAATGCATGTGGGAATTAAAACTTAACATCCCAAACTGATTTCAGTGTGTCTGACTCTTGAATGTTCAGGCCAAACTCTGTATATGGTGATCACAGTCAGCGATTTGCAGATAGAATGAATGATTGTCTGACATACTAAACATCCATAGCTGTCCCCTGCCCTGTCATCAAAGTGTAGCAGGATGATGTATCTGATCAAATTCAAAATAACCAGGATAGTGATGTATCTGTAACAGGTCTAGCATGACAGTCAAGTAAGAATCAGTGGGAAAGTATCACCCACAAGTTAATTGTGTTTCTATTACAAATGTATATGAATGTATAATTTATGAATGTGTCATCATTTTCTTTCTCCACCCCACCCTATAATTGCAAATAAAAAAAACACTAAATATTGGTATGTGAACATTTCATTAACCATGGACTTTTGTCCTGTTTCAAAAATATATGCATGTCTGTTGTTGCATGTGCCCTGGTCATACCTGCAAACTGGCAAACCTGATGGCCTGTTGCCATTAATCAACCCTGCATGTTGTTCAATTGTGTATTTCTGTTCAAATAATGCATGTGATATTGATATGCCCGTTGTTCAATGGTGTTAATATCTGGGTGTTTGTTTAATGGGAATACCAATGCATGCTGTTACAACTAATTTGAATGGAATAATATGCCACTAACCCAAACTAACATAACATACACACAAACCTAGAACACTTGGGAAGGCAGGTCCCAGCGGACCCACCTCTCCCACCTCAGCTGGCGAGTGCACCTGGCACTAGTGCCTAGGCTGGACCCTCCTCCGGTGGCCCTGTGCCACCTTCGGGTGGAAGTGCTGCAGGGGATGGGGCCCGTCCCCCCTCTGCAAGCATGGCCGGAGGAGCACGTCCACTCACCCTCCAAGGTGTCCAGTCTGTGGTGTGAAGGGAGATCCAAGACTCTGTCCTTGGGCCCCTATGCCAGCTTGAGGCCCCGGTGGCACAGCTTACGGGCTTGCCCGTTGTCCCGCCCGCACAGCCCCCAGCACAGCCCCGTCCTGGGCTGTGAAGGAACAGTGGCAACTGCCTATGGGTGGGGATATCAGTTCCACTGTTGCCATCTGTGGGCTCATGTGCCATGGATATCCCAACCTCCGTCCCCGTCAATCGTGTAACCCCCCCACATGTGTCATACACCGCCCCTGTATGCGTCTTGTCTGTCTTGTATGTTAACCTACCCAACCTACCTCCCCAGCTATACCGACTACCTCACCTGACATACCACTCTCACCTGATAAAAAAACAAAAAAAAGGGCACTCTGTACCCACAAAAAAATTATGCCCCATACATAGCTGTCCATGTTGCACACATGTCCGCTAGACATCGAAACTGTTAATTACAATTGGCTGTACAACAGGTATTAATGTTGTCCTGACACCTCTCTCAGGGGTGGAAGGTTCCAAATGTCACACCAAATTGCATACAAATGCACAGCTGTTGCTGAGAAAGACATGGGCAGCTATGGGCCTTACCTACATCCTTCCTGCAAATACCAAGCTTGTTTCCCTACTGTCTTACCCTCTTTGTGACCCCTTTTTCACCACTTTCCTGTCACCCCTTTTTCTTTTCTTTCAAAGAAAATAGCGCGGGTATGCGCTTGTGTGCATGGAGCTCACCGTCAGTGCGCATGCGTGAGCTCCGCGCAAACGAGCGCAGACCTGGTTTAAAGTGCTTAAAAGTGCCTTTGGCACTTTTGATTGACAGGTCCTGTACTCATTTCAAAAGAAAAATAAACTCCCACTGTCAGTCTCGAACCCAGGACCCTGGTAACACTTGCCTGTATGACCTACCACTAAGCCATGACTCTCATACAAGAACATAGTGCTAAAATAAATATAACATGTAATAGTAGGAATCAATAGAACGGTAATATAGGATGTGTACTACCCAAAGCATGTCAGGTAGATTTTAATGCCTGAATTACTGGATTCCCACACTAGTTTAGTGTTCACGGAAACAGCCCTGCTAATTGTTAGCTTGTACATAATAATGTGAGGTAATGTTCATATATGAAAGTATTATATGTACACGTATGTATATATATATATATATATATATATATATATATATATATATATATATATATAAATATATTAATACATGTGAAATATAGAGGTAGGTGTCAGTATTCACACACACTCACTACAGGAAACAGTGAAAATAAATGCAGCAACCACAATCTACAACACAGCCTGACTCCTGTGAGACTTAATAACCCTTTTAACTGCGTAAAGGTGCCTTCAGCACTTTGATTGCCAGGTCCTAAACTCAGTTTGAAAGAAAAAAATTCCTACTGTCAGTTCCAAGCCCCTTGGTAACACTAGTCTGTATGACCTATCACTAAGCCATAACTCTCATACAAGAACATAGTGCTGAAATAAATATTACATGTAATAGTAGGAATCAATATAAAGGTAATATAGGATGTGTACTACCCAAAGCATGTCAGGTAGATTTGTAATGCCTGAATGACTGTATTCCCATACTAGTTTAGTGTTAACAGTAACAGCCCTGCTAATTGTTAGCTTGTACATAATAATGTAAGGTAATGTACATATATGAAAGTATGTATATGTACACATACATACATATATATATATATATATATATATATATATATATATATATATATATATATATATATATAGATATATTAATACATATGAAATATAGTGGTAGGTGTCAGTATCCATACACACTCACTACAGGAAACAGTGAAGATAAATGCAGCAACCAGAATCTGCAACACAGCCTGACTCCTGTGAGACCTACTAACCCCTTTAATTGCTTAAAGGTGCCCCCAGCACTCTGATTGATAGGCCCTATACTCAATTTGAAAGCAAAATATAAGCATACTAGTAGGCCCTACCACAAGACCATTGTAACACTAGTCTGTATGACCTACCAGTAAGCCATGACTCTCATACAGGAATATAGTGCTAAATAAGTGGAACATGTAATAGTAGGAATGAAGATAAAGGCAATATAGTATGTGTACTATCCAAAGCATGTCAGGCAGACTTTTACTGTCCCAATTACTGGATTCCCATACTAGTGTAGTGTTAACAGAAACAGCCCTGCAAATTGTTAGCTTGTACCCAGTATTGTCAGCTAATGTACATATATGAAAGTATGTATATGTACACATATGTATATATAGCAATACATATGAAATATAGTCGTAGGCGTCAGTATGCATACACACTCACTACAGGGAACAGGTGAGAGAAATGCAGCAACCTGAATTCACAACACAGCATGAAGCATGAGAGATGTACTAACCTTCACACTCACAGAACATTGTCAACAGCATACCAGCATGGTCCACGCCCTTACAATCTGAAAGGGCAACGCCTATCTCACATACCCTTTTATAGCACTGTCCTGAAATCACAGTGAGACATGCAATCAGTACACAACTGGCTGTATGCAATTAGCCAATGCTGCCTTACAATTGGTGCAGAGGCCATCACATGGACCTATGCAGATACCTACAAAAGCATCCAGTACCCACACTCCACACATGCAATACAGTCATTGCACAAACCTACTGAGAAAGAGAGAGAGAGAGACAGAGATAGAAATAAAAAAATATACAGACAGCCAGCAGCAAAACCAGCAGCAGGAGCAGCAAACAGCAAGCAGCAAGCAGCACCACTGACACAGCAACAGCTGCCACAAACACAGGTAATGCAAAGTAGCAGGTTAATACTGTGTTTACTGTGACACCTCCAAATGTATCATAGTTCACTATCTATAGGTATGTCCATGAGATAGGTTGTGTGTACATAGTCCTGAAATATATACATATGTAATATTGCTGTACATGTTGCCCATACTTAAAACTTCCATAGCTTAGAACACAAGGCCAGTTGTGCATATGATGCAGTAGTTACCAGGGTCAGTAGAGGTTACTCCTCATTGGTGTGGGACCATTGTGTATGTATGGCACTGTTCAGGTACATATCCTGTAGTATGGCTAGGGATTAATATCAGTCTGTCATGTGGTGCTATGTCCTCCAGGGGTGAACGTAGCACACATCCAGGGATACCATTTCGTAACAGTGATGCTATGTGTTCTGCAATGTTGAGGGTGGCCCTCACCTGGACATGTGAGAGGATAGGGAGGTTACAGTCATCTGTGATAACTAATTCCACATGTGTAGGAGAATGGGGGGGGGTACCTGCACCTAAACTGTCTGCAACAATGTTGCCAATATCTGTGCATTTGGTGAATGTGAAGCATCTTAACACTGATGACCACAGATGCCTTGCCTTCATGTGAATCTGCCCTGTGCTGCAATAGCCTCCTGCTATTGTTATACAATGTGCCTGTATCTGTAGTCCACTGGACAGGATAAATAAGTGGTGTGCATATGTTCTGGGTTAGATATGTGTGTGCACAGTACATGCACTATGTGGGATGTCTGTGGTAAGCTTTTGCAAAGGGGCCAGCAGTGTGTGTTGTGGCTTCCACTGGCCCAATGGGCTGCATGGATAGCATCACAGTCCTAACTAGTGAATAACTGTGTAATTGCATGCATACATAGCAAGGTAGTGTACTGTGCTTGTGGTGTTGTTGGGATATGTATATACAGGCTGAGTAATGTGTGTCCACATCACAGGGTTGGATGGCAACACACATCCAGTATGTAGGGATGAACACCCAGAGTGTTTCAGACATGTCGCCTGTGCAGAAATATCTGGCCATTACCTGTGCATCCCCCACAACACACACACATGCAACATGTGGCAGAAGTACTATAGCAGTACACATAGGTTCATAGGTTCATACTAGGCTATTTGCCCTAGGGCATTGATAAGCCTAGTAGAATGTGTTTGTCTTTCGCCACCCAATTACAATTTATGCTGCTATGCCCTTGTCCGACGTTAGTATACTGTGCCTCTGTCTAACAGTGACATAGAAGTGATACCGGGTACAACTATGATCTCCATCCACTCATCCAGATTCCTATGGAAGAGAGTCAATGAGGGACTCTGCCTAACCTGTAGTGTGAGTTCATTACAGAGTGAAGGGAGCCTCTTGGTTAGGAATATGCCCCTCCATCATGTCCTATTTATGTCAGTGCTGAGGTTCAGGTCTCCTGAGCATGTGGCTGTATGGGACTCTGATTTCCTGAGGTGCAGCATGTTCATTACTTCTGGGTTGGACATGGCTGTATATGGCAGGCACAGATTGCCTCTGAACAGGCAGTATGCCACTGAGTCCAGCTGGATTTCCTTTAACTGGGCATCATATGGCATCTGTTTGAGCCCTTTGATCCTCTTGATGAGGTACTGTTGGCCTTTACCAGTTGCTGTAGGTGTCTGGTTAGGTACATACCAAAAGGTGCATTGTACGCAATTATAGGCCTGATGATGGATGAGTAAAGAGGCACAATGACCTCCCCTGCCGTACATGTGAATCCCTCATGATTAGCTGGGCTATATAACATGTCTTTCAATCCACGTTGGCCATGTGGTTGACAAATGACAGTTTGCTATCATGTTTGTTCCCCAGGTCCCCAATTATGTCTTCTGTACTCAATGACCTGACACCTATGTGGTACTTTGCCACCAATGTGGAGGTGTGGGAATCTGCGTTGAATATTGATACTCCCCCTCCTTTGTTGTCTGGTCCAAGAGTTGGGGCCGACAAGAATGGTAACAGGTATAACTTGGTAGTGCTGGTGTGCTCCTGGGAAACCTGAAACAGGTTTATGTTACTGCACAGATATCGATGTCCATAATGCTAAGTAGGGTTTTGAGTGCGTGTATCCTGAGGTCTAGAGTTCTGGTGTTGAGTAGCATCACTCTTACTTCCTCATCCTTTGTGATACGAATGGATGTGGGTTTGCCTTATGAGCCTTGCCTAATACAGGCACTATGGGTGTAGCAAGAGCCTCTGCCAAAATCCAATAGGCCAGGGGTGACAGGTGCAAGCTGTCCCTAGCAAAGCATTGTGGCTTGTACAGCATACCACCCCAAGATGACAGGCATTGGCACACCTGTGAATGACACCAGTATGTCAGTCAGTTGTTGGAAGGGATCATCGTGCCTTGATATTGTGGCATCATTCTTGGTGAGGGTAAGATGCTACCAAGGTCAGGGTCATACTGTCTTGGGCTACATGCTCAGAGAGCTCCTTACTGTCTCATGTCATGTAGTCCAGGAAGGTATGTGTCAGGTCATTCACACCAGCATGGGCATTGAGTTAGTCATACCTGTACTTGCCTTGGAGTTACTTGAGTGTTTGTGTTATGTGGTGGGTCGTAGTGCCCGACAGGCTGCACGCTGTGACCCTCACCTTGTTAAGCCTGGTGAACGTGATGTCAGTGTGCCTGATGATAGAGGCATCTAGTACAGGTGTATGAGGTGTGTTGTTTACTGTTAAGGGCTGTGAGTGTTCAGCACATTGGCTTTGTGAGATATGTGTTGCACGTGTTTGTTTCCGTGGTAGTGGTTGCTTGGTTGTCTGCTTTGGAGGTCTCTGCTGCATAGGCAGAACTGTAGTCTGAGCCTACGAGTATGTTCATGTGTAATCATGTGTTAGTTTTGCTGTCGTGGTAGGTCTATGTGAGACTGGAAGTGTAGTGAGTGTGGTTTCCTTCTCCACCTGACTGGTTATGGCAGTATTGAGTAGAGAGAGCCTAGCCTCCAGTTTGGTATATGGTTGCATCACCCACATGTGTTTGAATTTGTTGTTAGGAGGAGGGGGTTGTCTGTGTACATGCAGCTGTTATAACATTGCCTCTGGATTACCACACTCACCAGCTGGACTGGGGAGGAGACTGACAACTGACCTTTGGACATGCTAGAATACTATTGTGAATTCCATAATAATTGAAAACAAGGTCCAGTGGGGAGTGAGGGTGTACTGATATTACCTACTACTGCTGACTGATATAATAGCTTCAGTGAGCAAGTGCCAGGTAACCTAAGTGCAATGTGTTACAATTAAGTAAATGCAACAATGACAAGCAGTCACTTGCTGTCATGTGTAACATGGAAATACGTACAGTAAGCAATGCAGATGTCAGTAGTGAGTCACAGAAGTGCTGAGAAGCTGTGTATTATGTGGAAGTAGCGTACCAGTGAAATAACAAGCTAACAAATAACAAGCATATAAACAAAGCTAGATTCAGGAGGCTTGGATGTAGTGTTTGCTACAGCAAACAAGGTGTACCAATGTCAGTAAGATACAGCTCAAATATGCAGGCACTATAAACCTGAAACCAGAAGTTCCCAGCTATGAATGGCAGAGTACAGCCTATTGTCACACAAGAGTGCAGACCACAAACCTTGTTAATGTTAAATAACTGGCCTGAAGGCCAACTGCCTATACCAGAACTAATACACTTGGACACTGGACTCTCAATCAGCAGTTCCCAACTTCAAAGGATGAAAGATATGTGTCCTGCCACCACAGTGCTTGCCACAAACCTCCCTAATGTAAAACAACTGGTCTGAAGGCCAAGTGCTTAGTCCAAATGACTTAGAATGATAGCTACACGTTAATCAAGTTACAACCAAGCAGTAATAAGTACAATTTAATACTCCCTGTATAGAATGTGTACCATGTATTGCTGAGATACTATGCTGATAACCTGTTTGTGTACCTTTCCAGGGGAACATGGCTCCGAAAAGGAACCCCGCATATTCTGCTACAGAGGATGAAGTGATCCACCAGAGCCTGGTGCGTGACTATGCCATCCTGTTCTCACGCACCACCCAGAATCAGCAGGAGAGGTCTGCACTGTGGCAAAATCTTGTTAGCAGGATAAATGATTTTGGCATGTATGATAGAACATATGAGCAGGTGAGACATCACTGCAGTGATTTGATTAGAAATGTCCGCCAGCGTGCTGCAGATATCCGCAGGCAACAGGTTGCCACAGGTGGGGGGGTGGCCACACATCCCCCCCTCACCAGACAGGAGGGGCTACTGCTAAGTGTTGTGGATCCAGCCCCAGAACAACAACAGCATCAGTCGTGCATCATGATGGAGGTTGGATCCACACAGCAGCAAGACACCGAGCGTGCAGGTAAGATGCCATATTTATTTATTGTTATTAGTTTTACATTTGTTGACCGAGATAGTCTAGCTGGATATATGTCCATTTTCAGTAGAGGCCTGGGGAGAAAAGCTCCACACATAACATAATAAAGGCAGACAGACAAGTTGTTAATACAGACATCCAAAATAATAGAAATATAAACCAGCTTGTTCATTAAATCAACATACATTTAAGCAACTAAAACAGTTTAAAATCATACACAATGTACTGTCAGTTTCAAAGCAATTCTACCTAAAACATAACGGTTATGCAATAAGGCAAAAGCCATATAGATAATAGTTAAAGCTCAGAAGGGTAGAGAAGTAGAAGGAGTATGAAAGATAAAATAATAGGGAAGAGGCAGGAGTCAAGAAGGGAAGTGAGGAAAAGAAGGAAGACAGTCAAGAGGAGGTGGGAGGGATGGGAGAAGTAGGTCAGAGCATAGAAGGACATCAAGGGAAAAGAAACAGGGTAGAAGCTAGTTTTTATGCACAATGAGGGGTTAAAGGTAAAGAGAGGGTGGGGAGAGGGACGTTAGCCTGGAGTACTACAAGAACAAAGCCAGTGGTTTTGGAAGTACAGTTTGAGTTGTTGTTTGAAGAGAGGTAAGGGTGAGATTAGAGTTAACTCCTTGTATGTACATATGACTGTTCTGTACACTGTTACTTCATGCACGCATAAGGTGTGCATGTGGTATGTATCTGTCATCATGATATGTAATTGTGCATGTGTGATACAGACATTATGAGCAGCTGATGTGTATAAGGGAACTAGTGTACTACTGTACTGTATCATGTGCAAAACAAATGGCACACTTGTGCCCACTGACATTACTCTCTTCATATTTCCAGGTCCCTCCCATCTAGCAACGAGGCAGGCCATACATGCTGGTGAGTGTGTTTAACATTACCTGAAAAACAGTTTATAATACTAGTAAGAGTAGTGTAACTCTGTCGTATACATGCTGGTGAGTGTGTTTAATAATACCTGCAATACACAGTTTAACAATAGTAAGAGTAGTGTAACACAGTACTGATGTGTGTGTTTACTGTGGGGTGTGCATGTGTGCGAGTGTGCCTGTGCCCATGTGTGCATGTGTGTTTGTGTCCATGAGTGCATGTGTCCATTTCTGAATGTGTGCATTAGTATTGAAGTGCATCTCTGTCAAATATGTGTTGAGACTGTAATCTGTGTTCCCTGTTTTCCTCCCGTAGGTTCTGGTGCTGCTCTGGTGACCTGCAGCAGGGAACCTGAATCTTGTGCCCCAGGTACTGATGATGATGAAATGTCTGCAATGGTGCAGGAAGGTGTGTCTGGGTCCGCCATTGGTCAGCCAGTTGACAGTACACAGCTGTCAACCCCTTCAATGCGCACAGTCATCCTGCCGTTACATCCTTTGTCACCATTGTCCCTAGGTGATGGACAGTATGCAGTGGGCATAGATCAGGGTAATGTGGTACCTGTGGTACACGCATCCCCACAAAGCAGCCATGAGCAGGGTCCTCCAATGGTACCACGCAGACAGTCACCCATGGGTTCTCGAGGGGGCATCCGTGGCCGTACTGCCTCTGACCGACGTGCCCAAGGAGGTATGTCAACCTCCACTATGTTTCGAACTGTTATGCAGGCACAGGCACGTATAGAAAGGTACACCAGACAGGGTCTGAGGGAGCTGAGAGCATGTCGCACAGCCATGACAGACGGAATGCGTGACGTTGCGAATGCTATCCGTAACTTCACAGATGTCGTTGACAGACATTGTGGGGACATACAACAGCTGCTCCACAACCAGATGTCCATGGGCCAGGGCGATGGTGTGCGTTTGCGACGTTGACGTGGCCGTATGCCAGCAACAGCACCAGCTGGCAGTGGCCACGGACGACAACAGGCCCACTCACGCACCTCAAGTGCCAGCACCAGCCCCAGCAATGCTGGGTCTGTGCTGTCATCAGGATGCCCCAGGAGACCACGTGCACGTGGCTCTGGACAGTCCCAACAGGGAACTGTGTCCAGTCAACACACCCCCGCTTCCGATGACAGTACCCAGTCTGGGTTAGTACCGGATACGGCCCGTAGCACCCCTGCCAGGCACAGGTACCGTGTCCGTGCCCACAGACACTGATCTGGATGACCTGACAGGTGAAGTCTGTGGCTGTCCACAAAACCCTGTACATGGCAGCCATTATGTGGGACTATGTGCGTGCTTACACACATGCAGAAATCTAACACCTAGGGCAAGCACATACACACACACACTGCACCAACACCGGTCCACCCTGTACTGCTGCCCCTCACAAACACACATACACACACATGTCAATTGGTGTTACCAGTGGCTGGCTTGGGCATACCTAACCCACACCCTGTGCATATGATGACACTGTGCCACCTCCTCCATACTACAACATTGGTGCAGGAAAAGGTAAACACGTTGCTGATGCACAGGGTGACTACATAGATGTGTATAAGTAGTAACATGTTGGTAAATGTTCACTGTTCCACTATGATTGTGTGTATATCCCAGCAGTCCTGCTGCAGTAACTGTATGAATGTCCTCAATTGTTATCTGCACCCATACTACTTACCAAAGTGTACCAGCTGCACACCATCACATGCTACCATTGACTATGGGAATGCGCATCATGTGCTGTTATGTAGATTCAGCTATATGTTTCTGTTCTGTCACACATGCATTTACACACACCCTGCTACCCCCACACATGCACACGCTCACCTGCCATTCCCATTATTTATTACCCTACATGAGTAGCTGTCGATACATGACAGGTACACATTTGAGAAGTGCACTGTGTTGATTACTACCGATTTCCTCCTCTCTACCTGTACTCACAGGGTGCAGGCAACCTCATTAGTTCAAAGGTGTAATGTGCATCAGGTACTGTGGTACCCTGATTGCCACATCAAACATGTTTCCCATACGGAAATGCACACACAGACACATCCCACATCCACACACTTGCCACATTCAGGCTTCAAAACACTATCTAGGTATATTGTGGTACAGGTGCGTGTTACAGTAGCATGTAACACTATACTGAGTACTGGCAGTTGTCTGTTGTCATGTTGTTTGTATAGAGTAAAAGGATTGTTCGTTTATCCTACTTCGTTTTGTGGACATTACTTGAAGAAGTGTTACCTTACATGTGTTATTGGTACCACCACCTTCTCTTTTGTAGTTTTGTTTGTATAGGGTGCTGTCAACATCACTGCTTGTTAAGGGAAATGTGCACCCTGCAGTGCATAGCCCCATTTGGCAAAAGCCACATCCCACCCCCACCATTGTGCACACACACTAACCCCACCCACAGTAAAACACATACTTTCCATTTGCAAGATTCAAACCCCTATCTAACTGTGTTATGACAGTAGAGGCGGACACATTAGCAGAGTGTGCTATTTGCATTAGTGGGAGAAATCCTTTCTAATGCTGTACTTAGAGGGTGCTGACATCATCTGTGTGTAGGAGGAGGGATGTGCACTCTGTAGTGTGTTCTCCTAGTTGGCAAAAGGCACTGATCTCTCTCAGCATTATGCACACACACAAACCCCATTCTTACTAACACGCATACATTCCTTTTGCAAGATTCAAACCCCTACCTAACTATATTAAGACACCGGAGAAAGACGCATTAGCAAAGCGCGCTATACGAATTACTGGAGGACTTTAATTCAGGTAATATAGTTATAGAGTCCTGACATCATCAGTGTTTCAAAAGGGGAATCTGCATCCTGTAGTGTACTGTCACAGTTGCTAATAGGGGCATTTCCCACACACACATCGATGTGTTTGAGGTTTGCATATGTGGGGGATCCAGTACTCCAGTGTGATTAGTATATGGTTCGATTGCAACAATGAGGGATATACTTCCAGTGGTGAGCATTTTGTACTCATGTTTGTGATGATCAGGTCTAGTATATCTGCCCCTATTGTGGGAAGGTTGATTACCTGTTCCATAGCTAAAGAGTGTCTGATCTATGGGAACCCTAGAGCTTGGGTATTGTGGCTTGTGTAATGTTCACAGTCTATGTTTGGGTAGCTGACGTCACCCAGTATGATGGTGTTTGCAGAGAAATCTATACTCTCCTGTGTGAGCATGAAGGCTGTGTGGGAGTCCTGAGTTTGAGAAGGTGCTGTAAGAGCTCCTCTGTGTCTCTTTCCATGTGGTCCAGGGAGGTGCGTCTCAGGTTGTTTGCACCAGCATGGACAATGACTGCCTCATACTTGTACTTGCTGTGGAGTGACCTGTGTGCCTGTGTTATGTGGCACATTCTATCACCCGACAGGTAGCTAAATGTGACCCTCACCTTGCTCAGTCTGGAGGGCGGACGTCAGTCAACAGCTCATGTCAAGCATGTTCACACCCCTCATAAATGATGTGGAAACCTTCAAAGGCCCCAGGCCTGTTGAAAATATGGACCAGACTGCAGATACCTGTATAAAGGCATTCTATGGACACATTCAGGAATGCATGGATCATGCAACCACATATGAAAGCATGACCCAATCCTCCAAAGGCAGACGTCCTGTGTGCCGGACACCAGCCATAAACAAACTATACAATAGAAGGATGAAGCCACTACATGATACAACTAACTCCCAAAATGTGAAGGCATCACTGATGAGTATTAGAAGACAACTACAGGCACTCATACAATTGTCTAAGGCCATCTTTGAGAGAAGATTCCACAAGCCACTGAGGATAATCACAAGGCTTTCTGTAGTTATGTTAGGAACCTGGGTGGTAATACCCAGATATGCTCAGAGGTAATCCAAGATGTCACACGAAATACAAAACACACAGACATTGCCATCATCCTAGTGGACAGGTTCACTGCTACCTTCTCCCCCCACTACACCAAAAGGGCAAATATGTCTCCCAGCAGAGTGCTGCCCCCCCCCCTGACATCACAGATGCTCAGGTAAGAGCTGCCCTCTCCAAAGCAATAAACACTGCATCAATGGGACCAGACAGTGTCCCAGGCTGTGTCCTACATGAACCACAAGAAGAGCTAGACCCAGACATAACACTACTGTTCAATCCCAGCCTTACTACATGATATGTGGCCAAAGAGTGGCGTACAGCAACAGTGGTCCCTCTACATTCAGGTGGTGCCTTAATGGATCCTGGACACTATTCGCCCCATATGTCTGAATAGCTTGGTCTGCAAAGCTATGGCAAGTATCATCATGAACCTCACATATATAGATATTGGGGACCTACAGACATGTCACCATACACAGTTTGGCTTTGTTAATGGCAGATCCTGCCTCTCAAACCTGTTTGATTTCTTTGAAACAGTCACCAAGGCCACTGTCAAGGGGAAGGAGGTCTACACAGCCTATCTGGATCTTGCATAAGCCTTTGATACAATACCCCACTTGTGCATTCTAGGGAAGCTCGCCAGTGTACATATTAACCCCTATGTCACTATGGATATTGCACAGTGGCTCAAGGGCAGAACACACATGGTTAGAATTGCTGGAGCCATGTCAGCCTCAAACCAGTTACAAGTGGAGGCCCACAAGGCTCAGCCCTGGGAGCTTTCATGTTCATTATATATTTATCATAGGTACAGGCCAAAATGGAAGTACTGTGGCTGAGCAAGTCGCAGATGACTGCAAACCGGACGCCATAATCAACTCTCCAGCTAACACACGCATCCTCCAAAAGGGCCTCTTGCAAACACAGGACTTGTGCCACAGCCATGGCCTCAAGGTGAATGACAAAAAGCATATAGTCATCCCCTTTGTCAAACACAAATTGACCACAAAGTACCACATATGTGTTAATCCATTAAGTGCAGACGAAGGAATTACGGACCTTGGGGTACACAGGTTGATAGCATTCTACCATTTGACAACAACATGGACAAAGTGGTTAGGAAAACATTTTATATGGGCCACATCATCATGATGGGATCCACATGTAGATCAGGGGAGGACATTGTGCCCCTTTACTCATCCCTCATCATGCCCATAATTGACTATAATGACCCTGTCGGCATGCACCTTACCAGACACCTGCAGCAACTGGAAAGACCACATACGTACCTCGACAAGAGGATCAAAGGGCTCAAACAGATGCCACATACTGACTGGTTAAAGAAACAGCAGCTCTACTCAGTGGCATACTGCCTCTTCATAGGCAATCTGTGCCTGACATATAAAGCCATGTCAAACCCTCACTTAATGGCCATGCTGCACCTCAGAATATCCAGATCCCATCAGGATACACGCTGGAAAGACTTGAACCTCAGGAGTGATATACATAGGACATGCTGGAGGGGCACATTCATAACTCAGAGGCTCCCTTCATTCTGGAATATTATCCCAATAGTGGTTAGGCAGAGTCACTCAGTGACTATCTTCAAGAGTGATATTAATGACTGGATGTAACATTGTAGGGTTACCCTGGGTATCACTTATGTGTCACTGTTAGACAGAGGCACAGTATACTAACCTTGGAAAAGGGCATAGCAAGATAGATTTACAATGCATGGTGAAAGCCACACACATTCTGGCTAGGTGGATACATGCCCTGGGCAGACATCCCTGTATGAACCTATGGACCTATGTATCTTGTTCACCATTGGCCCTATGTGCTGTTAATCACCAATGCAATCTCAATACTAAGGTAGCATGTGCAAAGGTCAGTTGTCAGTCACCTCTATGGTACAGTTGTGGAATATGTGAGTCATGTAGTAATGTCACAGCTGCCACATGTACACAGTCAACCCTATCCCCTACCCATGGATGTACAGCACATGTATGAGATGGAAACACATGGCCAAACTGTGGACTAAGCACTCTGAACCCAGTACTGGCATAACCTGTCAGATGGCATGAAATACTACAGTGACAGCAATACCAGTCTGATGTGGACCTACACTGACAGCAATACAAGCATGGAAACACAAAGGGCCATTCCTGGAGCCTAAGGATAGCATCCTGCATGACTAGCAGACACCTCTGCAGCTGGCACACAGGCATACGTTAGGCCTGCACACAGCACGCATAACACATAGCACACAAATCCTGTGTGCCAAACAAGCACAGTCTGTACAGCTATACAACAGGTACTTTTATTGTCCAGTACAGTGAGTACATGCTCACCAGGCTGGACAAGGTGTAGGTCACAGTGATATGCTCATGAGGCACTATGGTCCACCACATAACACAAGCATACAGGTCAGTCAGATGCATGGACACATATGACTCAGTCATTGTCCATGCCACCACAGCTGATGTGGGATGGCCCTCACTGGGATACATGATAGGGAACATGGAAGGGATCACTGAGCAAGTGACAAAGGCTGATAGAACCCTGACCTTGGTTGGCATCAGACCCTCACCAGGGATTCTGACATATTACTGAATGCTAATGAATTACTGTAGCTACAACACCCTAGCTGAATGGTTCTTAGCATGCAGTCACTGCATTGCTATGGAATAACGTCTTACCACTCCCACAACAGGTGAAAACATGCAGCACCTGTTCATCAACAACAGGTAGACTATATGCCCCAGACCAGGTGTGTATCCCTCACTACTAGGCTGATAGCATCTACATCTCACACTGTATATACACATCCCACATGCAGCACCTACACAGAAGACCACAGTCATAATGTTACCCTGTGCAAATACCATGTATTCACATGTGGCAGGCATCACACATGGTAACTATTGAAGGTCACAGGTACATATGTGTATTTGGCGCACACATACATCATGTGTGCATTGCCATAACTGGTTTAATCAATGTCATGCATTATTGTGAGAGACAACCTGCACACATGGGCATTCTGTGTGGGCAAAACACACGTGGCATGTCTGTAATCAAAAGCCATAAATAATTGTGATATCATTTAGAAAAGGGTATGTGCATCCTGTAGTGTGTTTTCCCCAGTTGCCAAAAGGGACATTTCTGTCATACACACTTCCCCCTCCCTTCACACCCACTTGCCAGTGGTTGGATTCAAATCCCTACCTAGCTATGTTATGACACTAGAGACAGATGCATTAGTAGAGCGCGCTATTCGCATTACTGGTGGATCTCCTTTCTCTTGATATACTTATAGGGTGCTGACATCATCAGAGTTTAGAAAGGGGAATGAGCATTCTGTGGTATGTTTTCACAGTTGCCAAAAAAGATGCTCATTACATACACACTTATCCCCCTTCACACACACTTGCTAGATTCAAACCCCTACCTAACGATGTTATGACACTAGAGACGGACGCCTTAGCAGAGCGCGCTATTTGCATTAGTGGGAGATTGCCTTTCCCCTGATATACTTATAGGGTGCTGACATCATCAGAGTTTAGAAAGTGGAATGAGCATCCTGTGGTGTGTTTACACAGTTGCCAAAAGGGATGTTTTTTCATACACACTTACCTCCCTTCACACACACTTGCTGGATTCAAACCCCTATCTAACTATGTTATGACACTAGAGACGGACACATTAGCGGAGCACGCTATTCACATTACTGGGAGATTTTCTTTCCCCTGATATACTTATAGGGTGCTGACATCATCAGAGTTTAGAAAGTGGAATGAGCATCCTGTGGTGTGTTTACACAGTTGCCAAAAGGGATGTTCCTTTCATACACACTTACCCCCCTTCACACACACTTGCTGGATTCAAACCCCTACCTAATTATGTTATGACACTAGAGACGGACACATTAGCAGAGTGCGTTATTCACATTGCTGGGAGATTTTTTTTCCCCTGATATACTTATAGGGTGCTGACATCATCAGAGTTTAGAAAGGGGAATGAGCATCCTCTGGTGTGTTTTCACAGTTGCTAAGAGTAACATTTGGACTAAGTGTGTGAGCATGCCCGGTTCAGCCTTCCAATGGCATGTTGTGTGAAAGATGTCTCATTTATCTAAGTGTGTGAGCATGCCCAGTGTGAGCTTTCCATATGTTGAACTCTGCAGCTCATCACATTTGTGGATGAGTGTGACCTTCAACAAATACCTCCAGTTTATGGTTGTGTGTTCTGTGCCATGTTGTGTAGTTACTGTCCAAATGCTTTTTGTGTGAACACAACAGGGAGTATACTGTGCCTGCAGGTTTTGCATGGGATACTTTGCACACAATTGTCAACATCCGTTCATACTGACCTAACACTGTAGTACTGTATAGTGTAGTGGTTCAGTACTTTCACTGTGGTGGTCAGTATCCTGGGCTTTAGTCCTATCACTGCTTTACATTTCCATAGTGTGCACAACAGCCTGGTTAGGGTCCAGTTGTGCACATCTGCACAAAAGCGGTGCCTCTACGGACCCTGGTAATTACCACCCCATAAGCTTAACAAGTCTAGTCTGCAAAGCTATGGAGAGGATCATAATGGAGCTCATAAACAAAGATATAGGGGACATGCGGACATTGGACCCGTCCCAGTTTGGCTTGGTCAAGGGCAGATCATGCCTTTTGAACTTGGTCGACTTCTTCAAAACAGTCACTAAGGCCATTGCTGAGGAAGGGCAGTCCATACAGCCTACCTTGACCTTGCAAAGGCTTTCGACACAATACCCCACTCGGGTATTGTAGAAGGACCTACCAACCTAAATGTAAACCCATATGTCACAAGATGGGTTGCAAACTGGCTTAAGGACAGGACCCACAGGGTTAGAGTTGCTGGCGCTATGTCAGACTCCAAGCTGGTCACAAGTGGTGTCCCACAGGGCTCAGTCCTTGGCCCCCTATTGTTCGTCATCTACTCAGAGGTACAGGCCAACATGGGAGGACTTTGGCTGACAAGGTTTGCAGATGACTGCAAACTGGGTGCCATAGTGGACAGTGCATCAGACATGGATATCCTTCAGAAGGGACTCACGGACACTGATAGCTGGTGCCAGAGCCATGGCCTGACATTAAATGCCAAAACATGTATAGTCATACCCGGCGGGAAAAGCAAGGTAACCCCAAGCTACCATATAGGTGGCAATCCTGTAAGCACAGAGGAGGTTATCATGGACCTGGGGACCCAGGTTGACAGTGGCCTTTCTCCTGACACTCACGTTGCTAGTGTGGCTAGAAAGACCTTCTACATTGCCCACCTGATCAGGAAGGGATTCACATCCAGATCTAGTGGGGTCATTGTTCCCCTGTACTCTTCACTTATCAGACCAATGATCGAGTACAATGCCCCATTCTGGATGTATCTCACCTGACATTTATTTATTTTTATTTATTTATTTATTTCAGTTTGATTACCGGGGAAGTCCACTGGGCCAGAAAGTGCCCATTTTCAGTGGAGGCCCGGGGAGAAAAGCTCCACAAAAAAAAAACACACACTACACACAATAAGAGGTTACAAAAAGAAATTTCAAATACAGAGGTAAAAATACAAGTATGAATTCATTCAAAACAGGTATAGTAAAATAATAAATTGTCATTGTACAAGCAATGAGACAAAGTTGTAGGTTTTTACATTCAGAGCAATAGGAATCAATTGTCAAGAAATAGGCATCAGTGATTGCTGGACAGTTGTGTTATATACATGCTAAGAGTTGAGAGAGAAATTGAAAGAACAGAAGGTGATGGAATAAGTTTGAGTAAGGTAAATAGAAAAGGAGAGGATGTAGTGAAGTTTGCATCTGGAGTTTAGTAGGCTCTATGGGGAAATGTATTTGTATTTATGTAGGGTGAAAGCAGGAGCATTTGCGTTTGGAGGATAGAAATGAGAAAAGTTGAGTTTTGAAAGATTCTGGGTAATGTATTGTCCTAAGTGAGGGAGGAAGAGAGTTCCACTTTTTGCCTACTATGAAAGAGAGAAGGAGTTGGCCTGCAGGGCGTTTGGGTTTATGAATAGCGATGAAATTTTGATGTTCAGGTCTCAGGGATCTGGTTGGGATGTAAGGGGGAAGGATGTTTGTTAGAGCTGGGCACTTATTAGGAAAAAATATTAATTTGTGAGCAGTGGTAAGTTGGAGGTAGTCGAGGTAGTTAGGGAGTTCCAGCCAGTTCAATGATTGTAGGGAGAGGCAGTGGTGAGTACAGGTTTTGGATTTGGTTGCGAATTTGGAGATTTTATTGTAGCAAGTTTCAAGTTTAGAGGTGAGGGAAGAAGGCAGGTTAGTTAGAAGAGGGGCTCCATATAGTAAGGAAGGAAGGAGATAGGTAGTTGCTAAAGTATGCCTGGAGGAGTTGGAGAAAGCGGTTATTCCTGTAGAGCATACCAAGTTTTGGTGGGTTTTCTTGATGTTTTGTTGTACGTGGATATCAAATTTGAGGTATTCATCTATGGTGATACCTAGGAGTTTTGCAGAAGGAACCACTTCTATGGCAGTGTTGTTTTGGCTAAGGACTTTGAAAGCATTTTTGTCGAAGGAGTAGGCCCTGGTGGGTGGGAAGAGAAGTATTTTAGATTTATTAGAGTTGAGAGAGATATGGTTGCAGTGCATCCAGTTCTCAGTAGTAGAAAAAGCTATTTGAGTTTTTGACAGTAATTCTGGCAAGTTGGCAGCGGAGCAAACTAAGGTGGAGTCATCAGCATATTGGATAACTGTTGTGTCAGGGATGACAGAGTGAAGGTTATTTATGAAGATGTTGAAAAGCATGGGTCCAAGGATGGATCCCTGGGGAACACCGGTGGGAGTGGGCAGGAATGAGGAGGTAGAGTTATTCCATCTGACAGCTTGTGATCTGTCAGATAGGTAGCTGGAGAACCAGGAGAGGGTTTCAGGGGAAAGATGAAGGTTAGAGAGATGACAGAGTAGGTGATTGTGGGAGATAGTGTCGAAGGCTTTAGAAAGATCTAGTAGTGTTGAGGATACTAGTAAGCCAGAGTCTCGGGCCCGATTTACTGTATCTAAGACATCTGCAGCAATCAGAGAGACCCCAAAAGTCCCCCACCAAAAGGATAAAGGGTCTCCAACATCTGTCATATGCTGCCAGATTGAAGACACTCCAGAGGTGACATGTGCCTGACATGCAAGGCCATGTCCAACCAGGAAGTAATGGACATGCTGCACCTCAAAATCGCCAAATCCACCAGAACCACTAGGGCAAGTGACTTAAACCTTAGCAGGGATATAAGTAGGACATATTGGAGGGATAGATTTATCACTCAGAGACTCCCTATGCTGTGGAATACAATCCTGGTCCATGTGAGGCAGAGCACCTCACTGGCTCTGTTCAAGGGGAATCTTTACCTGTGGATGGGAGATCATAGGTTTACTCCGGGGACCGTCTCTGTGCCACTGCTGGACAGAGGCACGACAAACTAATGGGCACAGTATTGCTTCCATATAAGGGTTGGTGTACGCCACAAAACTCTGGGCTGGGCTTATACCTGCCTTAGGGCAGATAGCCTAGTATAAACCTATGAACCTATCTGACCATGTTGCATTATGTTCGGATATGAACTACTTACAACAGCCTCATCCAACATCAGTAGTGTATTCCACAACATAGGTGTACATTGGCAAACACTACTGATGTGCCCTAGGCCATTTCTAATGCTAGTCTGAGAGTGTGTTTGTCCTTCGACACATTGTAAGTGTAGTTTGCCATGACATATGTCTTGTGTAGTATACTGTGCCTCTGTCTACCTGTGACATAACATTGATACCCAGGGTAAACCTACCGTCTCCCATCCACTCATTAAGATTCCTGTTGAGGAGAATCAATGAGTGACTCTATGGATAACCTGTACTGGTAGTTTACTCATGCGTGGGGGTGGCTTCTGTGTTATGGATAATGCAGTACAGTTTGTCCTATGTATGTCAGTGCTGGGGTTCAGGTCCCTCATGTGCATAGCTCACTGCCATTCAGATTGTACAAGGTGCAGCATGTTCATTGATTCCAGCTTGGACATGGCTTTCTACATCAGGCACAGCTTGCGTCTGGGTGGCCAGCATGGCAGTGTGTGGAGTTGCACTCTGTTTAATCAGGCAACACATTACATGTGTTCAAGCTCTTTGATACTCCTGGTGAGGTACTGTTGTGGACTTTACAGTTGATGGAGGTGTCTGCTGAGGTACACCCCACAGGGGCTGTTATGGTCATTTGTCATGCTGATGAAGGATAACTGCAGAACCACAATGACCTCCCCTTATCTAGATGTCATAACCTTCATGATTAGGTTGGTATATGGATTGTTTCTGTTAACACTACAGCCACACGTTTGTCCTATGCAGGATATCTATCCCCTTGTGTACCCAGGTCCGTCATTACATGTGATGTATGTAATGGGTTAACACCTATGTGGTAATTGGTGGTCACTTACTGTATATCCACAGAGGTTGACTATACAGTTGTCTCCATTTCACATGCTGACATGGCTATGGCACCAGTTGTCTGTTTCTATGTGGCCCTTTTGTGGGACGCTTGTGTCAGCTGGAGTGTCAGATATGTTAGGTGGTTTGTAGTCCTCTGCAAACATGTTCAGGCACAGTCCTTACATGTTGGCCTGTACCTATGGGGCATATATACCAGGCGGAAAGGTCCCAGGACCAAGCTTTGTGGGATGCCTGTTATATGTGGTTTGTAGTCTGACATGGCTACCGCATGTCTGGCCATGTCAGTTCTGTCATTGGTCTGGTTTGCAACCCCTCTAGTGACATTGGGGTGTATATTTAAGCTGGTGAGCATATCTATATTGAACATGTAGGGTATTGTATGGAAGGCTTTGCAAGATCCAGCTACACTGTGTGGGCCACATTGCCCTCATCAGTGACCTCAATCACTGTTTCAACTGAGTCACACATGTTTAGGGGGGGGTCTGCACTTCATAAACCCACACTGGCTAGGGTCGGGTGTCAATAGATCCCCAATATCATTATGTCTGCGGTACATGCTGATCCTTACCATAGCTGTGCAGACCAAGCTTCTCAGGAATCTGTGGCGGTTGTTTTTAGTATCCATTCAGGCGACACCTTTCTTGAGAACACCCACTGTTGTTGTACACTGCTCTTTGGGTACATATCCTGTGGTAAGGCTGACATAATGTCAGGGAGGCAGCGATCTGCTGGGAAAGTTATTTGGCATTATGAGGGGGGGGGTTTGCACTGCACCTGTCAGGATGTATGTTGGCAATACGTGTGTGTGTTTGGTATGTTGTTTGTAATATTTGTGTGATCCAGAGCATATCCAGGAATTCACAACACTTACTACCATCAGTTGCAGCAGCCTTGGAGTTATCCTTAGTGTTCCGTACAATTTGTATCATAGTACGTTCATGGGTTCATACTAGGCTATTCACCCTAGGGCATTTGTAAGCATAGCCACAGTGCGTGTGGCTTTTGCCACCCCTTGCTATGTGAATATTATGGCCACTTATGATTTACTTAGCTGTGCCTCTGTCTGGACATGACACAGTAAAGACCCCAGTGTACATCTACAATTATCCATCCATTTTGCTAACTTCCTGTTGAAGAGTGTCAGTGAGGGGCTCTGCCTAACATGTAGTGGTATTCTGTTCCAGGGTGTGGAGAGACTCAGGGTTAGGTATCTGTCCCTCCAGCACATCCTATTTGATTATGTGTTAAGGTTGACATCTCTGACTCACACAGCTCCGATGGCTTTGGGTTTTCTGGGGTGGAGCATGTCCATTACTTCTGTGTTGGACATGGACTTGTACAACAGACATACAATGCATCTGTGTTGGCAGTATGTGACTGCATTCGGCTGTGGTGTCTACAGCCAGGTGGCATATGAGATATAGTTGAGACCCTTTCTGACTCTTGCTGAGGTACCTTTGAGGTCTTTCTAACTGCTGCAGGTGCCAGGTAATGTACATCCCAAATGAGGCATTGTATTACAATATGGTCTGATAGGGGAACAGTATAGGGGCACAATGACCTTTGTTGATGTAGATGTGACTCCTTTCATGATACAGTGTCCAATATAGACAGTCTTCCTAGACAAATTGGCGATGTGGCTGTCACATGACAGGTGACTGTCCACTTGTGTCACTAGGTCCCTGATTACTCCTTCCACACATAATGGTTTACCACCTATGTGGTAATTTGTGTGTACCTTGTTTTGTATTTGGTGGTACATTCATCCTGTCCACTGTCTTCAGGACAGTGGGGTGGGGTTCCTGTGTGTGAGAGTGTGGTCTGTAGCATGCTACAGACTGTACAGCAGTCTTGCGTACAGGTAGTTGCACATGGGTGGACTGCAATGACATAGGTATTGTCAGTTAACTGGACATATGGCTGTATGTGCTGAATATGGATACTCACCCTCCTTTTATGTTTTGTTACAGGTTTTGTGGCCATAACACATGATATGTGGTATTACCTGGTAGTGCTGGTGTGCTGTCACGAGGCTTGCAGCAGGTGTGTATCACTGGACTGACATCAATGTTCTCCATACTGGGGAGGGCCTCAGGAGCATACATATTGAGGTTTACACATCTGGCATTGATCAGCATTACCCTTCTGTTTCTTTCCAGTTTTGTTTTCTATGGTGGTGGGTTGCTCTTTTCGGCCTTGCCTATGGGAGGATCTCTGTAGTTTGCAAAAGCCTTAGGCAATATCCAGACGCTCATGGGTAACAGGTGCAAGCCATCCCTGGGACAGCAGCATGTCTCACTATGGAGTCACCTATTACAACTGTATCAGGCATGTTGTTTCTCCTTCTGTCCTGTGACTGTTTGGCACACCAGCTTTGTGTACAATGTGTTACATGTGCTATGTCTGGAGTTTGTTTTATTGGGTGTCTGCTTTGGAGGCTTGTGTTGGTGTTGTGTATTTGTAATTAGGGCCTCTGGGAATGTTTTTGTGTTTATGTGTTTGGTTTACAGTCGTTGTAGGTCTATGTGGGACTGGGTTTGTGGTGTATGTGGTTACCTTGTCCTCCTGACTAGTTTTGACAGTACTGATTTGGGGGTGCTCAGGCCCCGGTTTGGCTACCTGGTTGCGTCTATCACATACATTTGTAGTTATTGGGGTGAGTTGTTGTTGTGTGTATACTTGGGACAGGTGTCACATTGCCACTGGATTCCCAGATTCTACTTGTTTTGCCTGGCCTTAGTGGATTGTATGTGTGGACACATTTTATTGCCATACTAGTGATCACTGATTACTTCACTTTTCATGTTAGATTTATCATGTGGTAGCTTCCTCATTCGCTTCAATGGTTTAGTAATTTATGGTGTCCAGCATGCCAGATGCCTGGGTGTATGGCATTATGTCTTGTTGCTTGTGATTGCAGACTCCAAGCACTCTTGGCTGTGTTCCTGGTATGCCTGTATAACATGTTCTGCAGTGTGTCCCATATTCTGGACCTGCAGAGGGCTTTTCATGGATTCCACATTGGTTTGTAGGGGTGCAAGCTATGCTTTATACATGTGTTTCACTGTGGTAGTCTGGCCAGGGACTGGTGTCGTGATGTGTAACTACAGTGTGCTTACTCTATGGTCTGGTCTTACCAGTGAGGGATACACTTCTCATCTTGGCATCCAGTACACATATTTCTGATTATCACATCCAGTATGCTTACCCCTCTTGTGGAAGTGTTACATTTTGCATGTCCGTTTTGTTTGATGGATTCTGGGAAATTGTCTACACTTGTGTCAGTGCTAGTATAATACAAAGAGTATAGTGACATACACCTCAAAAGCTGACTTCACACTTCTTTGGACTGAGATGGTATCCGTTAAGCCCACTGGGCCAGTGGAAACCACAACACACAATGGTGACTCCTTCACAGACACTTTCTATGGACATCTCTGAGATAGCATGGACCATGCAATCACTAATAGAAACATGATACTCTCCACCAAGGGAATGTGGCCTGTCTGGTGGACCCCAGCCATAAACAGACTGTATAACAGATGAAGGATACTAATGCAAGATAGAGATACATCTCCTAAAGGGAAGGCGGCTGTGAGCAGCACTAGTAAAAAGCTACATTCTCTCATAAAGACATCCAAGGTCAACTTTGAGACATAAACACCAAAGACGATAGAGATAACCACACTGCCTTCTTCAGTTATGTCAGACACCTGGGTGGGAACCCTCAGATATGCTCTGAGTTGGTACACAACAACATATATTTCAGTGACCTGACAGATATTGGCAACATTCTGGCAGACAGGTTCAGTGCAATTTTCCCCCTCCCTCACCCCCAACAGAAGATAGTTATCACAGATGAATGTAACCTCACTGTCATCTCAGATGTCCATGTGAGAGCCGCACTCAGCAAAGACAAGAACACAGCATCATTGGGACCTGATGGTATCCCCAGTTGCATGCTATGTGAACTCCAGAAGGAGCTAAACCCGTATATACAAATGCTATTTAACCTTAGCCTTGCTACAGGATATGTACCTGAACACTGGCGTACAGACACAGTGGTCCCACTCCACAAAGGAGATGCCTCCATAGACCCTGGGGACTACCACCACACAAGCTTAACCAGCCTTGTCTGCAAAGCTATGGAAAGAGTCATTATGGAGCTCTTAAACAGAGACATTGGTGACCTACAGACCCTTGATCCCACCCAGTTCAGCTTTGTACAGGGCAGATCCTGCATTTTGCACATGTTTGACTATTTTGATACTGTCAGTAGGGCCATTGATGAGGGCTACGCGGTCCACACAGCCTACCTGCACTTGGCTAGGGCCTTTGACACAATACCCCACTCAGGCATCATAGACAAGCTCAACAGCTAAAATATCAAATCATATGTCACAGGATAGTTTGCAAAATGGCTAGGAAACAGAACCCATGACATCGACATTGCAGGTGCCTTGTCAGATTCAAAGCCAGTCACACGTGGTGTCCCACAAAGATCTGTCCTGGGACCCGTCTTATTTGGCATTTTGTTTTCAGATGTGAAAGCAAACATAGGAGGGTTGTGGCTGACAAAGTTTGCAGATGACTGCAACCTAGGCACCATATGTGAATACATCAGCCAGCACACACATCCTACAGAATGCCATCACAAAGACAGATAGCTGGTGCCGGAATCATGGCCTGAAACTGACTGCAACTGATGTGTGGTCATCCCCTTTGGGAGGAACAAAGTACACACAAATCAATACATAGACAGCAACCCACTGAGCACAGAATACAAATCAGACACCTGCGGACACATGTAGATAGTGACATCTCATTTGACACCCATGTTGCCAAAGTGGTTTGAAAGACTTTCTATCTTGCCCACCTTATCATGAAGGGTTTTCCATCCAGATCACAGGAGGTCATTGTACCACTATACTTCTCACTTATCAGGCCCATGATTGAATACAAAGCCCCATTTGGTATGTACCTCACCCAGCACTTGCAACAGCTGGAGAGACCCCAAAAGTACCTTACCAAGGAGATCAGGGGTGTACAACACATGTAATATGCTTCCAGACTAAAGGAAATCCCGCTTTATTCAGTGGCATACAGCATACTTACAGGTGACCTATGCCTGACATACAAGACCATGTCCAATCAGGATGTGGTGGACATGCTCCACTGCAAGCAATCCAAATCCACCAGAACCATGGGAGCTGAAGATTTGAACCTCAGCACATACATGTATAGGACACGCTGGGGGACAGAGTCATAACTCACAGGCATCTTACACTCTAGCAGAGTATCCCAGTTCATGTTAGACAGAGTCCCTCACTGACTCTTTTCAAGAGAAGTCTGGACAACTGGATGTCGGATTGTAGTTTTACCCCAGGGGTCCTCCCTGTGTCACTACTAGACAGAGGCACAGTCAAGGTATTCAATTATGTACAGGGGTCATAATGTGTCACAATATTCAGAATCTATTCTGTACACGTATTACCACTATAAGGGTTGGCAATAGCCACATCACTATGGCTAGGCTTATAAATGCACTAGGGCAGATAGCCTAGTAGTAAACTATGCAACTATGACACTATGGTGTATGTGTAGGTATTGTCAGTCAAGCGATATAATGTGGTTTTGGGGGCTTGATATCTTCCTGTCTTCCAACAGTTTGTTGTCTATTCCTTCTGGCATGTCAAGGGATCAGTTGTTAGTGTCCTCTCCTGCTCAGCTGGTGAACCTGGGAATATTGAGGCAATGTTACAATTGATGCATGTACACAGACAACCCCCTCCTTCTCCCACAAAACACAAATGCATGCAAGAGATGCAACTATATAGCCAACCTGGAGGCTGAGCTCTCTCAACATAGGACTGGCAGGACCAGAGAGGAGGAGAAGGTGACCACACACACACCACAAACCCAGTCTCACATAGCACTATCACAACTTCAAATCATACACATAAACACACAAAGACATACTCAGAGGCCCTGATCACAGATCTACCATGCCAGCAGAGGCCACCACAGCAGACACCCAAACAACTGCCTCCACAGGGCACAGCACATGCAACACATAGACCACAGAGTCAGTGTGCCAAACATTCACAGCCCTTAAGGCCAAACACAATGCCATACACACTCGTCATAGGTGACTCCATAGTCAGACACACTGATGTCCCGCTCACCAGATTGAGCAAGGAGAAGGTCACAGTAAGCTGCCTATCGGGTGCTGGGATCCACCACATAATGCAAGAACTCAGCTCACTCAACTGCAAGTACAAGTATGACTTAGTCATTGTCCATGCTGGTGTGAACGACCTGAGATGTACCTCCCTGGACTACATGAAAAGAGACATAGAGGAGCTCTCTGCTTATGTAGCCCAGGCAGGTATGACCCTGACCTTGAGCAGTATCCTACCTTCACCAAGAATGATGCCACAATACAGAGACAAGATGATCAGCTGTAATAGTTGGCTTAATCTATGGTGTAATTGAAAGGGGATCCAATGTCCGTCTGCCTGGGATGACATGCTGAACAAGCCATGCTGATTCGCAGGGGACGGCTTGCACCTGTCACCCCTGGGCTTCCGGAATTTGGCTCAGGCTCTTGCAACCCCCATTGTGCCTTTTTTAGGCAAGGCTCAGATTCTAAACCTACCACCCTAGAACACAAAAAAGGAAGTAAACTAAGGGTGATGCTGCTCAATGCCAGACGTCTCAACCTCAAGATGCACACACTCAAAGCCCTTCTCAGTATGGGGAACATCGATGTCTGTGCTGTGACTGTAACCTGGTTCAAGGCTCCTGACAGCACCCCAGCAGTATCAGGTGTTACCTCATATCATGCGTTCTGGCCCCAAAATCCGGACGACACCAAGAAAGGAGAGTGGGTGTCCATATTCATCAAGGACACCCTCACCTCAAGGTTGGTGGCAACACACGATGTATCGGAGACCATCCAGGTGCAATTAACCATAGGCAAGACTGCTCGGCAGTTTGTAGCAGGTTACAGGCCACCCTCTCAAACTCAGGAACCTCACACAGCTTTCCTGGAAACACTGGAGGGGATAAATGTATCTCCAAACACCACCATACTGGGTGATTTCAACTTAGACTGGGATCACTAATCAAGCCCTAATCAAGCCCCAACACTCTAGGCCAAAGGTTCCTAGAGTTCATAACCTCAAATGCCATGGAACAACTAGTCACCATCCCCACAAGTGGAGACAACATACTAGATCACATCATCATGAACATGGAGTCACAATGTTCAACACCAGAAGTATACCCATCACTGGTGAGATCAAATCATAAACTAATCTCACTGGAAGTCCACATCCCACCCCCACCCCAGATAAAGAACACCACAGTGAAGAACTTCTCAGAAGCCAACTTCACACTTCTAAAGACTGGTGTGGTCTCTTTCAAGGCCCCCAAGCCAGCGGAAACCATTACCCAAGCCGCTGAATCACTTACAAATGCCTTCTACCAGCACCTCCAGGACTGCATGGTTCAGGCAATCCCACACAAAACAAAGACTCTTTGTACCAAAGGCATGCGTGCAGTCTGGTGGACCCCAGCCATAAACATGTTCTACATCAGAAGGAAGGTGCGACTACAAGGTAGAGCAAATTCCGTAGAAGGGAAGACACCCCTGCTCATTATGCGTAAAGAACTGAGATCTCCCATAAAATCATCCAGGGCACATTTTGAGAGAAAACTCACTAAGGACTCAGAAAACAATCATGAGGCCTTTTTTAGCTATGTTGGAAACCTGGGAGGTGACTCCCAGATATGCTCAGGATTAGTTCATAATGATGTAAAGATCACTGAACCTACAGACATTGGCAACATACTGGCTGACAGGTTCAGTGCATATTTCTCCTCCCCCCCCCAAAGGGAGGGATATCTATACCAGGGGATTGTAGCCCCCCAAACATCTCAAATGCTCAGGTGAGAACTGCTCTATCCAAGGCATGAAACACAGCATCCATGGGACCGGATGGTGTCCCCGGTTGTGGGCTCCACGAACTCAATGAGGAATTGAACCCGCATTTAGGGCAGCTGTTTAATCTTGGCCTCACCTCAGGATATGTACCCAAGGAGTGGCATACGGCAACGGTGGTCCCACTTCACAAAGGTGGTGCCTCCACCGACCCCGGACACTACCGTCCCATCAGCTTGACAAGCCTGGTCTGCAAAGCTATGGAGAGGATCATAATGGAACTCATGAATGAAGACATAGGGGACTTGCAGACTTTGGATCCAACCCAGTTTGGCTTTGTCAAGGATGATCATGCCTTTTAAACTTGGTTGACTATTTCAGAACGGTCACCAAGGCCATTGACGAGGGCAAAGCAGTCCACACAGCCTACCTTGACCTGGCAAAGGCTTTCGATACAATACCCCACTCAGGTATCATTGACAAACTCGCCAGCTTAAATGTAGACCCATACATCACAAGATGGGTTACAAACTGGTAAGTGACAGCACCCACAGGGTCAAGGTTGATGTCACCATGTCACACTCAAAGCCTGTCACACATGGCATCCCACAGGGCTCAGTCCTGGGCCCACTTTTGTTCGGCATCTACTTTTCAGACGTACAAGCAAACACAGGAGGATTATGGCTGACAAGGTTTGCAGATGACTGCTAACTGGGAACCATAGTTGACAAACCATCTGACACAGACATCCTTCAGACGGGTCTCATAGAAATGGATAACTGGTGCCAGAGCCATGGCCTACAGTTAAACGCTAAACAATGCATAGTCATACCCTTTGGGAAAAACAAGGTTACCCCTAATTCCCATATAGGTGTTACTCCTCTAAGCACAGGAGAGGTTATCAGGGATCTGGCCACCCTGGTTGACAGTAACCTTTCGTTTGACACTCACATTGCCAAAGTAGTTAGGAAGACCTTCTACATTGCCCACCTCATCATGCAGGGATTCGCATCTAGATCAAGGGAGGTCATTGTTCCCTTGTACTCATCACTCATCAGACCAATGATTGAGTACAATGCCCCATTCGGAATGTTTCTGACCCAACACCTGCAGCAATTGAACAGGCCCCACACATTGCTCACCAGACGGATAAAAGGTCTCAAATGTATGTCTTATGCTGCCTGACTGCAGGAACCCCAGCTCTATTCAGTCGCCTACCATCTGCTCAGAGGTGGCCTGTGCCTGTCATACTAGGCCATGTTCAACCCGGAATTAATGAACATGCTTCACCTCAAAACCTCTAACTCCATCAGATCTACACGGGCAGGAGACTTAAACCTCAACACGGCTATTCATAGGGCGTGCTGGAGGGACAGATTCATCACTGAGAGACTCCCTATGCTGTGGAACATCATCCTGGTACATGTGAGGCTGGGCACCTCGCTGGCTTTGTTCGAGAGAAATCATGACCAATAGATGGGTGATCGCAGGTATACCCCAGGGATAACCTCAGTGTCACTGCTTGACAGAGGCACAGCAACATAATGGGCATATTATCCTTAGAACTGAAGGGGTGGCGGAAGCCACAAAACTCTGGGCAAGGCTTATATATGCCCTAGGGCAGATAGCCTAGTATGAACCTATGCACCTATGAACATAGGCCTGGTGCAGTTCCTGCTATTAGGACAGTGGTCTGCAGCAAGCTATTTAGTAGTAGTCAGTTTTAGCAACTGGTATTTGACCATGGCTAATCCATGTTGCTTCTTGTTGTGGTACCAACATGGGGGTGTGGTTATCCATGACATTTATTGCTAGTCACCCTCGTTTTGTAGCTTGTTCCATGTTTTTGCACATGTACATCCCTGTATGAGGTGTGACCTGGTAGTGTTAGGGTGCTGGTGTGGGCTTTGTCCCAGTTGTCTATTACAGCACTGATATCTACATCCTCTATACTGTGTGCGGTTACACTGCACACATCTTGCTGTTTATACTTCTGGCATTGGGTAGCATTACATCTAGGTTCCTATCCCTTGTGGTACCTATGAATGTGGGTTTGTGTTTTTGTGGTTTGTGATGGGTGAGGGTGGATATTAGTCAGGGTCCTCAGGTGTGCATATGGTACATGGTGTTACATTACTTGACACATGGCATTCATGCCTCGGGTGGTGCTGCAGGGCTGCCTCTGTTGGATGCACATACTACACTCCCTGTACATGTTTGGAAGCAGGTTGTGTCATGTTAGACATCCCTGTTACTATATGAGTGAGTCAGAGCGGGTATCAGTCCCAGTGTTCCTACTGATCAAGTGTATGTGCTATGCGTTGCCTCTTTGCCAAGGCCAGGGCATACTGGGCACGCCTCCTTCTGGCTACTGGGGCAAGGTCAGGTTGTTCCTCCTCCGAGTCACCCTCTGCCTGTGGTGGCCTTGGCAATGGTGGGGGTATGTTTGGCCCAGCCCTATGCTGGTCCTGCTGCAGCTGTTTCCGCAGGATCATATTATGTAGCATAGCACATATCATGATCATTTGGGTACATGTAGTTGGTGTGTACTGCAAGGCTCCACCAGATGTGTCCTGACACCGGAACCGTGACTTGAGCAGCCCAAACACACGCTCTATGACATTACGTGTTTGTGCGTGTGCCTCATTATGGCGTTCCTGTTCAGGTGTGTGTGCATTTCTGATGGGTGTCATCAGCCACGGCTCAAGTGCGTAACCTGCATCCCCCACTAGGTGTCCGTGTGGGAAGTCCCCAGTGGCAAATGATTGGTACAGCTGCGTCAGATGCCAGATGTGGGAATCATGGTAGCTCCCAGGGCAGCCAGCACACACATTCATTATTATGCCCTGGGCATCACACACGACCTGGCAGTTGATGGAGGGGAATTCCTTGCGGTTCATGTAGGCTCTACCCCGCTCACCGGCTGGTGCTTTGATGCGTATGTGCATGCAGTCTATTGCACCCAATACCTCAGGGTATCGCGCTATTTGCTGGAAGAGACGCATATTGCTGACCACAACCTCACGGGCATTGGGGAAATATACATGATCACCGACATGTGCTGACATGGCATCCAGGAACTGGTGCAGTACCCTGGAGGCTGATGCCTGTGATATCCCCATCATATCACCAGTTGGTCTCTGGGAGGTACCTGTTGCTAGTATTCTTAGGCCAACACATACCTTGGTTTCCACTGGGATGGGTTCCCCTCTGTTGGTTCTGTGTGTGAGGCGTGGCCTGCACAGCTCAACAATTTGCTGCAGAAGGTCTCTGTCCACTCTGTAGCGCTCTACTATCTCCAGCTCATGTAACCCATGGTAGGTGACCCTGGGCCTGTATACTCTTCTCCTTCTCCTCACTCTGGATTGTCTGTCAGCATCTGCATTGTCACCACCCTCAGCAATTCGCCTATGCCTGATTATAACGGCTATGGCAGCCCCTAGCATTTCTGCTCTGAGTTCAGCTTTTTTCAGTTTTCAATTCTGATAGCTTACTTTCTTGCAGTATCTCTTGTGAGAAACACCCTGCACTGCTCTTTGCAGTGTTTTAAGTGCTGGTTGGGCTTCTAGTCTGCCTGTATAATTGCCTGCTTCCAATTGTTTCCACCAATTAACTCCAGCAGTATCCTCTGGCAGTTTCCCTATATTTTGGTTGTTTCCTGTTTCCTCTCTGTTTCCTCAGGGGGAGCAATGTGCACACCAGCTTAAGCACGCTCACAGTCACTTAAACGCGCGCACACATCCTTACATGGTGTTACACGCGCGCACACATCCTTACACAGTGTGAACTTGGCTGATTCATGTTAAAACGCGCGCACACTGCCTTCCACACGTGCACGCAAACCATTGTAAACGGTTTGCAACACGCTCCCACATGTTGAACCTGCCTTACACGCGCGCACACACGCGCATGCACGTATTTCAAGAAAATTTGAGTGTAGGGATAGTGTGCACCCTCTATTTCTTGACTTTCCTAGTGTTCTGTCAGGACACACCTTTCTCCCTGATATCTGTCTGTCATCTGTCACGTTACATTGCCCTCCAATCTGATACATTTATTTCTATCATTCCCCCCCCGTGATGTCACCTACCTCTTACTCTGTTCCTCCCCCTTCTATAACTCTTACACTACTCAGAAAGTGCTCATTACCTATGTGGCAGTGTGATTCAGTATTGTAACCCTCATTTACATAGGATTGCCTAGTAATGCTTAGTTACATGTCTTACACGGAGCTTCCCCCCCTTGACAACCACTAAACGGAGGCCATATTGTTTTTGGTCTGCAAGTCCCTCCATTGACATTCCATGTAATACATAAATCCCACAATTGTGGGCTTATAAGCTTCGGTTTTCAGTTTTAGGTAGCGCACCCTGTTTGCGCGGGTGTGCGCTGCAGTTAAACATCATAATCCCACAAAAAAAAAAAAGTTGTTTAAAATAATTTTGCAACACTTTTTCATGCCAATGGCCACATATTTGGCCATTGGCATGCTTAATGAAACATATGCACCCTTTATTTGGAGCTGACATAGCTCCATTTTCATTTTTGCAGAAATGTACTCAGTTGTCAGCTGAGTACATTTCTGCAGCTAACACGTCCGTTACACGGACTGGTTTGGGCTTCTTGGATCGCTCAGATACCTCAGTTGCATATCTTTCAGCTGCAAATGAGGTATTGAGCATTTCCACGCCCAGTCCGTGTAAGAGACGTGTTAGCTGTCTCTTACACGGAGATTTGGGCTGTTCCTGAATCGGGAGGCTTACACGGAGGCTTACACTACTCTTAAACTCCGTGTAAGCCTTCCTGAATCTGGCCCATCATCTAAAAACCTAACATAAAATTTAATATACTTCATCCAATTGCTATTAAGGATAGTTTGCTCTTCCCAGTCCAATAAGACTAGGATGGCATAAATGGGAGCACTGGCAGCTCCCATCGCCACCCCTTTGCTTTGCCTATAATACTCTCATTCAAAGTAAATAAAATTGTAATCTAATACAATACTCATAAATTCACTAATTAATTTAGTTGCATCCCAATCCAATTTTGCATATTTCCTAATACTGTTAACAAATCTATCCATACCTTCATCTCTAGAGATGCATGTAAATAAATTAACCACATCTATAGTGACAAACAATAAATTCTCCTTCCATAAATTCGGTGTTAACCGACTCAGAAAATCCCATGAATCTTTAACAATGTGTTTTACCATAACATAAATAGGCTTTAACCAAATATCAACTACTTTCCTGAATGGAAAAGTCTTGGATTTGCTACCTGAAATTATGGGCCTATAAGGTGGATGTAAAATGTTGTTATGAATTTTAGGAGTACCCATAATAGTTGCTAATAAAGGGTATTCTACCTTCAAAAAATTATATAAATCAGAATCTATCCTATTATCTAGCAAATATTCTTCCAACAGAGTGTCTATAAGTTGGTATACTATATGTATTTCATTAATGGATGAGGTCTCATAGATATTGGTATCCTGTAGGATGGTATGTATAATATTCAAATAATCATTGTTGTCTACTAACACAACCCCACCCCCTTTGTCCGGTTGAAGGATTCGAATATCATTATTAATACTTAATTCATTTAATAATTCATTCTCTTTCTTACTAAGGTTGTATGTCATTTGCTGTTGTTTACACTTATCGGAAAGTTTGTATAATTCACCAATGACTACCTTCTCAAAATTTGCCAGTAACGGATGAAGCGGTGGAGTAAAGGAACTTCGCTTTCTCAATTGCTTATTACATTCCCTATTACCATGATTTTTAAAAAATATTCCTAAATTTAACTTACGCATAAATATCTTAAACTCAATAATATTGTCCACTACATTGAATTTCTTATTTGGCACATACTTAATACCTTTCCTGAATAACACAAAATGTTCTTCTTGTAAGGTGAGTGTAGTATAATTATATATAAAAAAGTTTCCTTTCCCATATTTGATATAATTGTACTTCACTATCTCACACATCTCCCTGTTATTCACCTTTTCACCCTGTTCTCTTTGTATTGGTGGTTCTGGTAGGGATGATTGTAAAACCCTCTTTCCTCCCCACCGTTTCCCATTCTATCTCTTCCTCCAAAAAAGATTGGATTTCATCATTTTTTGTTCTATATAACACATTTTTCCTTGGAATTGAAACATGATTAGGAAGACCCGCATGCCTTCTATTCTCTTTGTAAACAATATCCCAATTGTAGGCCTTACCTTCCTTATATAATTTCAAGTCTCTCTGCAATTTGTTACACTTTCTCTGAAATATTTTTTGATTATTGCTTTTAGCATATGAATACTGTTTGCTATATAATTGCTGCAATGGTCAAACAAAAGATCTTTTGTAATACGTTCATTCAATGATTCAACTTCCTTGAAAAGTTTACACATTTTACTATCATTGCTTTTGATAAGAAAGTTCATAAAAGTTATGCCAAATCCATCAAACATGGCATTACATTCACTCATAAGTTCTTCAGTAATTTCTAAACCCAACGGTCTCTTAAAAAATCTGAGGCCCTTGGGTATGACCTTTAAATTAATGCAGCGATGTAAGTAAGCGTTGTCTAACTGAATCCCCTTGATGGCATTCAGTTTCTTGCCAAAAGCAAAAATTAACTGTTTGAGTGTCCCATCAACAGATTCATTTGAAGCGGAATGATTTACTTGATTAACTTAATTGAATCTAAAATATTGAACATTGGTTAAAAAACTATCAAGCCCTCCATAATCTGTATGAACAGTGTTGAAATTTTTAGTTTTGTTCTTAGGAGAGCATAAATTAAATTTGTCAGTAACAGTACCTTGGTTGTTTGAATGAGCGACCATGGAATATGTTCTTTTCGGTACAGTCCTTTTAGGAATAGCTCCGAAACTGCGTCCCTCGTCCTCCATATTGTTGCCCTCATTTCCTCCTTCGCGGTCAGTAGTACCCACCTGTAGTTGACCCACAACGATACCATTAGAGGATCCAGGGATGCTAATTGGCATTATAGGAGATGCCTCGTGTTCACCATGGCCCATGGAAGCTGCTATAACACCAGGTAAGTGACGTAAGTTCGTAGTACATATGGAGTCATTGTTCTGGCTCCTGAGAGGTTGAGAAATCAGTTCAATCAACCTAGTCACCTCCCCTTTCAAGATAACCATCTAAGATTGAATCTTATGAATTTCATCCCTCCAAATGGGGGAAAAAATGGAGGGTAGTTCATCCAGTGAATTCATGGCAACGACAACCAAATAAACAAAGCAAAGTCCACGTAGTCACAACCACAAGTCAAATAGAAGAAAAAGCCACTGTGGAAGCCACAAAAATCCACTGAAGTGAATTCAATTTAAAATTTATTAATAAAATTGACATAGGTTGAGCGCTTTCATCTAAAATATTAGACTTCATCAGAACACCATCTAAACTGTTTTACAACATATATAGGAAGTACTGACCAATGACAACCATTCATTTGCATGTAAGCAAGTCTTCATTACGTCATTTCCCCTTCTCAAGTCATTAACACAGGAATCAAAGAATTTCCTCTGTCATCTCTTGGCCTCAATTATTGGTTTAATTGATATACTATCATTTATTCCCGGTATACAAATAGCATTAATCAGTATCTGCCACCTCACCTCCTTCTCACTTAATAAAACTTTTATATTCCCCCCTCTCTGATGTGGAACTATTACTTCAAGTATGGCAAATTGAAACATAGTACAACCTGAATTATCTCTTATATGCCTATACAGGGCATTGTTGACATCACCTTTTTTAATAGCATATATGTGATCATAAATTCTTTCCCTCAATCTACGTCCTGTTTTTCCCACGTAGAATCCGGAACATGTAGTACACATAGCTAAATAAATCACATTTCTTGTTTGGCAATTACCCTTAGCAAAAGTTACTAAGGTATGACTTCTATTACCCAAACATTTAGAATGTTCTTCAAAAATAGCAGAACATTGATTACATCTACATTTTGTGGTGCCGGTCTTTTGGGGTTTATTATATACATGACCTTTATATAATTTCTTTTTTATGTTACAACCTATTTTATGAACAAAAATAGGTTGATCCCCCAGTAACTTGTAAATTTCAGTATCGCATTTCAACATACTCCAATTGTCACAAATAATATTCTTGACATCTATAGTATTCTTCCCATATGGCAGGATACAGGCTCTGTTGAAATCTTTAGTGCTGGTCTCTCTATCACTTTCGATACCTGTACTATTCTCTACACCAAGTAGTGGTTTGTATTTTTTACCCCATTCACTGCTAACATATGATACTACATCATTAACCACTGATGAGGGGTAGCTCCGTTCCTTAAATAATTTACCTATATAAGTCAATTCTTCCAACATTTCATTATAATCCGATGTCATCCGAGCAGCTCTTATACATTGCCCTTTGACTATGTTTTTCTTCTGAATGTTGGGATGACAACTATGATATTCCAAATAAGAATTGCTAAAGGTATCTTTCCTAAAAATTCTGGACTTGAATCCAGTATTACTATGCGAAATGTAAGTATCTAAATAGGAAATACCTTTATTACTAACTTGATATGTAAAATTAAGAAACAAGGTGGCTGTGTGTAAATATTCTACAAACTTTACCACTGCTCTTTCATCACCATCCCACAGGATAAAGACATCATCTAAAAACCTAACATTACATTAAATATACTTCATCCAATTGCTATTAATGATAGTTTGCTCTTCCCAGTCCAATAAGACTAGGTTTCTTCTATTTGACTTGTGGTTGTGACTACGTGGACTTTGCTTTGTTTATATGTTTGTAAATACTTGGGATCTGTAGAGGAGTGTGGGAAGTAGTTGTGTGTAGGCAGTGGCTAGTCTGGCACTTTCTGTATGGTATGGTTTAATTGTATATAGGGTGCCTAGTTTGGCATGGACTATTTTGATGGTGAGAGATATGTGGCTATCAAACCTTAGGTTTTCATCAATAGTGACACCTAGGAGTTTGGATTGGTAAGTGGGTTCAATTTTGGTTCCGTTTGTGGAAAGGATTGTAAGTGAGGACTGGCATGTTTTGGGTTTGTTATAACTGAAAATGATTAACTTGGTTTTGTTAGGGTTTAGTATAAGTTGATGGTTAGTGAGGTAATTTTCTATATCTTGGAAAGATTTTTGCATTTTTGTTTGTAGGTCCTGGGGGGTAGGGGCTAGGCAGATAAGTGTGGAGTCATCAGCGTACTGGACTATGGAGACTAGTTGGGTTGCAGAGCTAAGGATGCTAGTCAAAATAGTAAACAGTAGGGGGCCAAGAATGGATCTTTGGGGTACTCCTACATTGATAGGAAGCAGGGGGACAGAGTGTTTTCCCATTTGGTGGCCTGCTGTCAGTTAGAGTGATAACTATGGAAACAGGAAAGGGCAGATGTGGTGAGACCATGGGATGCCAGTTTGTTCATAGGTTCATAGGTTCATAGGTAGGTACTAGGCTATTGGCCCTAGGGCCTATGCAAGCCTAGCCATAACAATTTCCTGGATATTTCTTCCCACAATATCTACTTTTCTAGACCCCTGTCTAGCAGGGTGACTGACATGATCCCCGGGGTAAATTTCCTATCTCCCATCCAAACATCAAGGTTCCTTTTGAAGAGGGCCAATGAGGTGCTCTGCTTGACATGTATGGGCAGTCTATTCCAGAGTATGGGGAGTCTCTGGGTCAGGAACCTATCCCTCCAGCATGTTTTGTTCATTGTGATGACAAGGTTTAGATCCCTGGAGCGTGTCGCTCTCAGTGGAGCATGTCCAACAGCTCAGGGTTTGACATGGCCTTGTATGTTAAGCAGAGATCGCCTCTGAGTAGACAATATGCCACAGAGTATAGCTGGAGTTTTTTTAGACGGTCAGCATATGGCATCTGCTTTAGGCCTGTAATTCTTTTAGTGAGGTATTTCTGTGGCCTTTCCAGCTGTTGCAGATGTCTTGTGAGGTACATACCAAATGGAGCATTATACTCTATAATGAGTCTAATGAGGGATGAGTACAGTGGGACAATGACTTCCTTTTTTCTGGATGAAACACCCTTAGTGATGAGGTGTGTCACATGAAGGATTTCCTGACTGTTGTGGCGATGTGGTTATCGAAAGTGAGACCACTGTCGACCTGTGTCCCTATGTCTCTCATCACACTTTCGATGTTTAGTGTCCTGCCACCTATGTGGTAATTTATGGGTACACATTTTTTTTTTTCCAAAGGGGATAACTATACATTTCTTGGCATTAAGCTTGAGCCCATGGCTCTGGCACCAGGCATCTGTTTCTGTAAGGCCCTTTTGTAGAATATCCACATCATTTGGGGATTCAATAATGGCTCTCAGTTTTCAGTCATCTGCGAACTTTGTTAGCCAGAGTCCCTTAGTGTTGGCCTGTACATCAGAGAAGTAGATGCCAAACAAGAGTGGTCCCAGGACTGAACCCTGAGGTAATCCACTTGTCACTTGTCTGGAGCTGGATTTGGAGTCGGCTACTATTACAGTCTGGGTTCTGTCAGTAAGCCAGTTGGCAACCCATCAAGTGACGTAGGGACTTATGCCCAGCTTAGTAAGCATATCTATGATTCCAGAGTGGGGGATGGTGTTGAAGGCCTTGGCAAGGTCCAGATAGGTTGTGTGGACTGCCTTACCCTCGTCCACAGCTCTGGAGACTGATTCGAAGAAGTCAATCAGATTCAGGAGACAAGATCGGCCCTTCACAAACCCAAACTGTGTGGGGTCCAGTGTTTGAAGGTTGCCAATGTCTTTGTTTATAAGTTCCATGATAATGCTTTCCATGCCCTTGCAGATCAGGCTTGTCAGACTGATGGGACGGTAGTTCCCGGGATCCAAGGTAGATCCTCCCTTGTGGAGCAAGATAACTGTAGCTGTGTGCCACTCAGTGGGCACAAAGCCTGAGGTGAGGCTATGATTAAACATGACACTTACGTGAGGTGCCAGTTCATTTTGTAGTTCATGTATTACACAGCCTGGGATGTCATCTGGTCCCATGGATGCTGTAGTCTTAGCTTTGGAGAGTGCATTTTTTACATGTATGGCCGTCATTACCAGAATTTGGCAATCTTTTGGTATTGAGATGGGCCCTTTAGGGGGTGAGAGGGAGGTGAAGATGGCACTAAATCAATCTGCCAGGATATTGGCAATATCCTTGGGATCAGTATATTTAATTTCACTCTATTGTAGCTCAGAGCAGATCTGAGCATTGCCATTTAGATTCCTGACATAACTATAGAATGCCTTGTGGTTGTCTTTGGAATCTTTGGCAATTTTATTTTCGTAACTATCTTTTGAGGATTTTATGAGGGATCTCAGCTTCTTACTGAGGCTGGTGAGGGAGTTTTTTGCATCCTGGGATTTTCCTCTTTTCTGCAACAGTTTCTTCCTTCTGTTGCATAGTTTGTTTATAGCAGGGGACCACCAAATTGGCTTCCTTTTTTTGGAGAAGAGCATCTTGGTTCTATTTGGGATGGCATGATTCATGCACGAGTGGATGTGCTTGTACAGTGCCTTAGTGTAGGATTCTGCAATTGAACTTCTAGATCCCATCTGCATGGGTGTCATGAAGTTTGTCACTTCTGACTTCAGTAGCATGAAGTTGGCTTTGGAGAAGTTTTTAAGGAGGTTTCCTTACTGGGGGGTGGGGTTGGGATGTCGATGTCAAGGGTGATTTGCTTATGGTCAGACCTGACCAATGAGGGGGTGACCACTGGTGTGCAGCTTTAGTAGGATTTGGTGGGAAATGGTGTCAAAGACTTTTGACATGTCAAGGAATATGGAGACGATAATGTGGCCAATATTAATGAGACCTTGGATGGTGTCTGTAAGCGATAATAGGGCAGTGCTAGTGCTATGTTTTGTACTAAAGCCATGTTGAGTGGGGGAGGGGTGGTTGTGTGTGAGGAGGAGGGAGAGAAGTTGGGAGTGAATACATTCTTCTAATATTTTAGCTAGCGAGAAGAGGATGGCTATGGGATGGTAGTTAGATCTTTTGAGGGACCCCCTTTGTGTAGGGGTATTATGTGAGATATTTTCCATAAATAGGGGATATATTGTTCAGAGACTGAGCAATTGATCAGGATTGATATTGGATAGGCTATTGCGGGGGCAGCAATTTTAAGGAATTAATTGGGTAGTTGGTCTGCAGCTAGACAGCAGGGTTTGAGTTTGGAAAGGAGTGATTTTATGTAGTTAGTATGGATGGGGATGAAAAAGAGGGGGGTCTGAAGGGGTAGAGGGGAAAGTGAGAGAATGACTATTCTGATTATTGAGAAGTATTGCGATAGAGTTAATAATTATTGAGAAATTATGTGATAGAGTTAATAAGTGTTCTAATATTCCTTTGAAATGCGTGTTTTCTAACAACTTTGTTATAAGTCCCCCCCCCCCAACGTGGCTTCACTTGCTAATGCACTTGTCTAGAAAATATCACTTAGGCAGGGGTTCAAATCCATTGAAGTCTACCTTGTAGCAGTCTGACAAATAATCTGTACTATGCACTAATCAATTACAATGTATGTATGAAATAAGGATAGGATAGTTTGTGTATGCAACAGTTTCACAGTGATGTTCCCATTATCAATACACTTAGTGGAAGGTTTTGGTCTACTGATGGTTGTATGTCATTTAACATTAGTCATTTTTTAGATATCCACACTGTTCTAACACTCCCTTGAAATATGTGTTTTCTGACAGCTTCATTATAAGTTCTTATGTGGCTTCACTTGGAAATGAGCTGGTCTGGAGAACATCAATTAGGCAGGTAGGAGATCAAATCCATTGAGGTCTAGATGTAGCAGTATGCAAAATTATCTGTATCATCTGCTAATAACTTTCCATGCAGATATAAAGTACAGTAAGTATCATATGTGTATGTGACAGCTTCCTTGCCTCAATCTACTCATGCAGTGATGAGTAAATTGTCAGCACACTGGCAAAGAGTTTTTTATCCCCTGATGAGTGGTATGTTGTTTTTCAATGTTTAGTTTTCAAGATTCAACACTGTTATGATCTGAGGTATTGCCACTCATGCCAGGAGAAGTAGGGCAGTGGATGTGTAATATATGCCAGCACAGCTGGCTGGAATTTTGTAAAGAATTATATGCCATTTGTATATCAAACTGATTTGTACAGATGCTTGTGTTGAAATGTATTTGTAAAGTTGCTTGTATTAAAAATGTACCAACAGTGGGTCCTGACTGTATTATAACTGAATTAAATGTGTATGTTTTAACAGAGGATGCTAGAGGAGAAGAAGTTAATCTCAATCCTGGCTAACTTTGAAAAATAGTCGATATTAAATTAGCTCATAAAATTGTATCTTACAGTTCTGGTTACAGCCAGAGACAAAACATCCAGGAAACCAAATATTAGGAAGTCTTCTTTATTGTTTCTAGCAGAGAGCTAATTGCTACATTACAAGGGTATAGGTTTGAAATTGTTTTATGACTTCCAGGAGCTGCAGCAGATCTGAGTAAAGATGTATCTGTGTGTATGGTAACATACAGATGCTAAAATCCTGGTAACTTCTACTGTTGGTGATAGTGTGGAAAACAGAGTCAGATGACCAGATGTGATGTCATTCTATAAGCTATCCCAGAAATAATATTTAGATATTATATTGTGAAGTGTCTCATTCAGACTGAGCAGTCTGTTTCTTGGAACCTAACATAGGAGGAACCCTCACTTATTACATCTTGCCTTGCTCTAGTAAGTGAACAGGGATAGTAATTCTCTAAATCAGTTAGGAAAATATTGTGAGAATAGTTAAGTATTGTTTTTCTGTAACTGTGAATCTTTGCAGTTGTGCTATTTTTAATAGGGATGTTTACTTGGGCTCCTATCCTACTTCCATCCTTATTATTCAGTATTTGCTCACCTTGAATTGTACTTGCTTCCTTTTTCATCTCTGTTACTAGAAAGACTCACCCAGACTCTGCTACACTTTGCTGAGAGGGAAAGGTTAGTTTGCTTTGTATTTGTTCTATTACTTTATTGCCTTTTTCTATTTTGAATAATGTGATTTGTTTTAGTTACCTTGTGTTTTACTTGTATTCTACTTTTAACTGCATATTAAAACTTGAAAAGAGACCACAACTCTGCCTCTTGTGAGTCAGGAGGAATTTTTTTCCCCACCCTCCCACCCGGTTATTGTAGTGTTCTTAAACACCACTGTCTTTCTAATTGCCTTCCCCTTATGTTAATTTGACCATATATCTCATTTCCTCTCTGTTTTTACTGGCTTGTGTGAGTAAGCACAAAATTATCATTTTGTGAAATCACTACCCTTCAACTATTAATATTTATTGGCCATCCTACTGTATTCCATAGTAACAGAATACAGAAGAGACCACCCCCTTTCAGTCTATTTTGCTGTTTAAAAATAGTGACTCTCCACTAACATTTAACTTTTTAGACAGGTAAAACTTAAGTTACCTACTTTCACATCTAACTCCTCTAGTGCACACTGCAGTGTTTAGAATAAACCATTTTTTTCATCTTACCTTTAAGTATCTCTGTGACTAGCACTTGCTTTAAAACCTGCTGGAAAGCACTAGGAAGTCTTAAACTGATACAAGTACTCAACTCTCCTTGTTAATAATGAGAATTAATTGTAGACATTAAACAGCCTATAACTGCAAAGTATATTGCTAAAGTAAGGGAAAACAGCTCTTGTACTTTACAAAAAAAAAAGCACCAAACCAGGCATGTCCAAGGTTCAGCCTCCAGTGATTTCTCTTGTCCACCTGGTGAATCTGGGCATACTGGGGCAATGCAGCAATTGCCTCATGTACACAGACAACCCTCTTCTCCTACCACCCAACACTACAACCTGCGAGAGACGCACTTACATAGCCAAACTGGAAGCAAAGCTCTCTCCACCCAAGATTGTGCTAGACAGTCAAGAGGAGAAGGTTAACACCTGCACTACATCTCAAGCAACAAATAACCCTTCTAAACCCACACCACCAAAACCCACACATAGCAACACTAAACCCACATATATGGAGGCATTTAACAGTAACCTGCCTAAGCAACAAAGACCTCTGAAGCTGAAACGCAAACAAACACCAATCACAACCAAATTGTCACATAGCTCACAACACCAGTGTGCCATCCAAAAACAGCCCCTAAGGTAAGACAACATACCCAACACTTTAGTCATAGGTGACTCTATTGTCATGCACACTGATGCCCCACTCATCAGGCTGAACAAGGAGAAAATTACAGTCAGCTGCCTGTCGGGAGCCAAGATCCGCAACATAACGCATGCACTCAAGTCACTCCACAACAAGAACAAATATGACTTTATCATTGTCCATGTTGGAGTGAATGACGTGAGATGTACCTCCCTGGATTACATGAAAAGAGACATGGAAGAGCTCTTGGATCATGTGTCCCAGGCAGGTATGACCCTAGCCCTGAGTAGCATCCTGCTTTTGCCCAGAATGATACCACAGTATAAGGACAAAATGATTTACTTCAACAATTGGCTAAGCTTCTGGTGTCATTCAAAGGGGATCCAGTATCTGTTTGCATGGGACAACATGATCGACAGATCATGATGCTTTTCCAGAGATGGTCTGCACCTGTTGCCCCTGGGATTCAGGTTACTGGCTAAGGCTCTTGCCACCCCTATAGTGCCTTTTTTAGGCAAAGTTCAAATGACAAAACCACCACCATAACAGGTACAAGCATGCAAAATCTGAAGGTCAGGCCTGACCATAAGCTAATCACCCTTGCTAGAAATCTAACCTCAAAATGCACTCTCTTGAGGCACTCCTAAAAATGGGGAACATCGATATCTGTGCAGTAACTGAGACCTGGTTTAAGGCTCCAGAGAGCACCCCTGCAATACCAGGCTACAACTCTTACCACACTTTTCGGCTAGCAAACCAGGACCAAAACACTAAAGGTGGAGGAGTGTCCATATTCACCAAGGATATTCACAGCACCAGGCTAGTTGCTCAAGAAAGTGTGTCTGAAATTCTCCAGGTGCAACTAACACTAGGTAAGACTGCAATCCAAATTGTAGCTTGCTACAGATCCCCCACCATGCCCCAAGATTCTCACTACTCCTTTCTAAACATATTAGAAAATGTTAAGATACAACCAAAGACCCTAATGTTAGGTGATTTCAACTACCCTGCCATGAACTGGGGAAACTACTCATGTACCAACACCTTTGCCCAACAGTTCTTGGAATTCATAAATTCCAATGCCCTGGATCAACTAATCCTTAGTCCCACCAGGGGCTCCAATATCCTAGACTTCGTCATTACTAACATGGGAAATCAATGCTCCACACCTATGGTCACCCCCTCATTGGTCAGGCCTGACCATAAGCTAATCACCCTTGACATCAACATCCCACACCCACCCCCCAGTAAGGAAACCTCCGTAAAAAACTTCTCCAAAGCCGAATTCATGCTACTCAAGTCAGAAGTGACAAACTTTCCGACACCCATGCAGATGGGAACTGAAAGTTCAACTGCTGAATCCTACACTAAGGCACTGTACGAGCACATCCACTCGTGCATGAATTGTGCCCTCCCCAACAGAACCAAGATGCTCTCCCCCAAAAAAGGAAGCCAATCAGGTGGTCCCTTGCCATAAACAAACTTTACAACAAAAGGAAGAAACTGTTGCAGAAAAGAGGAAAATCCCAGGATGCAAAAAACTCCCTTACCAGCCTCAGTAAGAAGCTGAGATCCCTCATAAACTCCTCCAAAGCTAGTTATGAAAATAAAATTGCCAAAGATTCCAAAGACAACCACAAGGCATTTTATAGTTATGTCAAGAATCTAAATGTCAATGCTCAGATCTGCTCTGAGCTACAACAGAATGGCATTAAATATACTGATCCCAAGGATATTGCCAATATCCTGGCAGATCGATTCAGTGCAAACTTCAACCCCCCCTCTCACACCCTAAAGGGCCCATCTCAATACTGAAAGATTGCCAAATTCTGGTAATAATGGCCACACAGGTAAAAAATGCACTCTCCAAAGTTAAGAATACAGCATCCATGGCACCAGAAAACATCCTAGGCTGTGTACTACATGAACTACAAAATGAACTGCCACCTCACCTAAGTGTCATGTTTAATCATAGCCTCACCTCAGGCTTCATGCCCACTGAGTGGCGCACAGGTACAGATATCCCACTCCACAAGGGGTGATCCACCTTGGATCCCGTGAACTATTGCCCCATCAGTCTGACGCGCCTGATCTGCAAGTCCATGGAACGTATTATCATGAAAATTATAAACAAAGACATTGGCAACCTTCAAACACTGGACCCCATGCAGTTTGGGTTTGTGAAGGGACGATCTTGTCTCCTGAACCTGATTGACTTCTTCGAATCAGTCTCCAGTGCCGTGGACAAGGGTATGGTGGCCCACACAGCCTATATGGACTTTGCCCAAGGCCTTCCACACCATCTCCCACTCTGGAATGATAGATAAACTTACTAAGCTGGGCATTAATCCCTACATCACTCGATGGGTTGCCAACAGGCTTACTGACAGAACCCACACTGTAAAAGTAGCTGACTCCAAATCCAGCTCCAGACAAGTGACAAGTGGAGTACCTCAGGGCTCAGTCCTGGGACCACTCTTGTTTGGCATCTACTTCTCTGAAGTATAGGCCAACACTAAGAGACTCTGGCTAACAAAGTTCGCAGAAGACTGCAAACTGGGAGCCATTATTGAATCCTCAAATTATGTGGATTTTCTACAAAAAAGCCTTTCAAAAATAGATGCTTGGTGCCAGAGCCATGGGCTGAAACTCAATGCCAAGAAATGTATAGTTATCCCCTTTGGGAAAAAACATGTACCCATGAATTACCACATAGGTGGCAGTACACTAAACACCGAAAATTTGATAAGAGGCTTAGGGACACAGATGGACAGTGGTCTCACCTTCGATAACCACATCGCCAAAACAGTCAGGAAATTCTTCTATGTGGCACACCTCATCACTACGGGCTTTTCATCCAGAAAAAAAGAGGTCATTGTCCCACTGTACTCATCCCTCATTAGACCCATTATAGAATACAATGCCCCTGTTTGGTATGTACCTCTCAAGACATTTGCAACAACTGGGATGGCTGCAGAAATACCTCACAAAAAGAATCACAGGCCTAAAGCAGATGCCCTATGCTGACCATCTAAAAAAACTCCAACTATACTCTGTCGCATATCGTCTACTCAGAGGCGAGCTCTGCTTAACATACAAGGCCATGTCAAACCCAGAGCTGTTGGACATGCTGCACTTAAAGAAATCCCAATCCCTCAGAGACACATGCTCCAGGCATCTAAACCTTGTCATCACAATAAACAAAATATGCTGGGGGATAGGTTCCTGACCTAGAGAACTCCCCAGAGTCTGGAATAGACTGCTCATACATGTCAAGCAGAGTGCCTCTTTGGCCCTCTTCAAAAAGAACCTTGATTCTGACTGAGAGATAGGAAATTCACCCCGGGGTCATGTCAGTCGCCCTGCTAGACAGGGGTTCAGGGAAGTAAATACAGTGGGAAGAAATAGCCATAGAATTGTTATGGCTAGGCTTGTATAGGCCCTAGGGCCGATAGCCTAGTACGAACCTATAGATTCATAGGTAAGTACTAGGCTATCTGCCCAAGGACATTTATAAGCCTATCCAGAATGTGTTGGCTTTCACCACCCCTTAGATTAGTTCCTTGTGCCTCTGTCCAACAGAGCCATTAGTTCCCTGAGCCACTGTCCAGCAGAGCCACTGCAGTGATCCCCGGGGTAAATTTTCTGTTTCCCATCCTCCCGTCAAGGCTTCTCCTGAAGAATGTTATTGAGGGGCTCTGCCTGATATATATTGGAATCCTGTTTCAAAGCATGGGGAGTCTCTGGGACAGGAATCTGTCCCTCCAGCATGTCCTATTTATCGTTGAGGTGAGGTTTATATCTCCAGAGCATGTGGTTCGCCAGGATTTGTTTTTTTTTTTTTTTTTTTTTTTTTTTTAGGTGGAGCATGTCCATCGATTCTGGGTTGGACATGGCCTTGTATGCCAGGCAGAGATCACCTCTGAGTAAGCAGTATGCAACCGAGTACAGCTGGAGTTTCTTTAGTCGGGCTGCATAGGGCATCTGTTTGAGGCCAGTAATCCACTTGGTGAGGTACTTTTGTGGTCTCTCCAGCTGTTGCAGGTGTCTTGTAAGGTACATCCCAAATGGGGCATTGTATTCTATGATGGGTCTAATGAGTGATGAGTAAAGAGGCACAATAACTTCTTTTGTCCTAGATGTGAACCTTTTTGTGATTAGGTGGGCCCCATAGAAGGATTTTCTAACCACCTTGGCAATATGATTATCAAAGGAGAGATTACTATCTACTTGGGTTCCCAAAGCCCTTATTACATTTTCTGTATTTAGGGGACTACCATCTATGTGGTAGTTCATAGGTACTTTATTTTTTCCAAAGGGGATGATTATACACTTTTTGGCATTTAGCTTGAGGCCATGATTTTGACACCAGGTATCCGGCTCAGTGAGACCCTTCTGGAGGGTGTCTGTATCAGCCAGAAAATCAATTATGGCCTCTAGTTTGCAGTCATCTGCGAACTTGGTCAGCCATAGTCCTCCTATGCTTGCCTGTACCTCTGAGAAGTATATACCGAACAGGAGGTGTCCTAGGACTGAGCCCTGGGGGACACCACTTGTAACCGGCTTAGAGTCGGATGCAGAGCTTGCAACTCTCACCATGAGCCAGTTGGCAACCCATCTCATGATGTAGGGGTTTATGTTCAAGCTGGTGAGCTTGTCTATAATACTAGAATGGGGAATGGTGTCAGAAGCCTTTGCGAGGTCTAGGTAGGCTGTGTGGACCTCCTTTCCCTCATCTAATGCCTTGATAACTGTCTCAAAGAAGTCTACCAGGTTTAGGAGGCATGATCTGCCCTTAACAAAGCCAAACTGAGTAGGGTCCAAGGTTTGGAGGTTCCCACTGTCTCTGTTAATTAGTTCCATGATGATGCACTCCATAGCCTTGCAGACCAGGTTAGTCAGGCTTATAGGGCAATAGTTCCCTGGGTCCATTGTGGCTCCACCTTTGTGGAGTGGGATAACTGTTGCTGTGCACCACTCTGTGGGTATGTAGCCTGTAGAGAGGCTCAGTTTGAACAGTGTGTTTAGGTGAGGGGTAAGTTAATTTTAGAGCTCTTGTAAGACACAGCCTGGGACACCGTCTGGTCCCATTGAAGCTGTGTTTTTGGCTTTGGATAAGGTTGTTTTAACCTGTGTGTCAGTGATTGATAGGGCCCTACATTCTTCTGATATGGTTATGAGCCCTTTAGGGGGTGAGAGGGGTGTGTGAAGTTTGCACTAAACCTTTCTGCCAGAATGTTGGCAATATCAGTTGGTTCAGTGTATTTTGTGCCATTCTGCACTAACTCAGAGCAGATCTGAGAGTTTCCACTTAGGTTCTTGACATAAAGAATACGTTGTGGTTATCTTTAGAGTCATTGGCAATTTTTCTTTCGAAACTAGCCTTGGATGATTTAATGAGTGATCGTAGTTTCTTGCTGATACTGAAGGGATGTCTATCCTTCTTGGGATTTTACTCTTTTCTGTATTAGTTTCCTCCTTCTGTTGTATAGCTTGTTTATGGCAGGGGTCCACCAGACTAGTTTCCTTTTCTTGGAGGAGTGAGTCGTGGTTTTACTTGGGATAGCACAATCCATGCATTCCTGCAGATGTTCATAGAGTGCCTTTGTAAAGGTTTCAGCAGCTTGGACAGCATTGTCCTTTAGCATGAGGGCTGTGAACCTTTCCACCTCGGTCTTAAGTAATGTGACGTTTGCTTTTGAAAAGTTTTTCACTGTGGTTTCCTTGATTGGGGGTGGGGGCAGAATGTGGATATCCAGAGTGATTTGTCTATGGCCTGATCTAACCAGTGAGGGGTTGACCTCCAGTGTGGAACACCGGCTGCCCATGTTGGTGATGACCAGGTCCAATATGTTGTTCCCTCTGGTAGGGGTGTTGACCAGTTGATCCAGGGCATTCAAGTTTATAAATTCTAGGAAGCGTTGGGCAAGGGAGTTAGTATTTGAGTAGTTCTCCCAGTTTATGTTTGAGTAATTGAAATCACCCAGTATTAGGGTGTTTGGTAGGACCTTCATATTTCCCAGTGTCTCCAGAAATGTGGAATGGGGGTCCTGGGTCATGGTGGGTGATCTGTAGCAAGCTACAATTTGGATTGCAGTTTTGCCCATTGTTAGTTGCACATGGATGATCTCTGATGCATTGTGCTGCACCACTAACCTGGAGGTGTGGGTATCCTTGATGAATATGGATACACCCCCGCCTTTTGTGTTTCGGTCCTGGTTCTGTGGCCGAAAGGTATGGTATGAGTTATAGCCTAGTAGTGCTGGGGTGCTCTCAGGAGCCTTAAACCAGGTTTCTGTTACTGCACAGATGTTGATGTTCTCCATACTGAGGAGTTCCTCGAGTGCGTGCATTTTGAGGTTTAGACTTCTGGCGTTGAGTCGCATTACCCTCAGTTTTTGGTTACTTGTGCTATTTATGGTGGTGGATTTGCCTTTTGAGCCTTGCCTAAAAAAGGCACTCTGGGGGTGGTATGGCCAGTATTCAAGAGCCTAAGGGTGACAGGTGCAAGCCATCTCTTGTGAAGCAACATGGCTTGTCTAGCATGTCATCCCAGGCGGACAGATACTGGATCCCCTTTGAATGACACCAGAAACTTAGACAATTGTTGAAATTGATAATTTTTTATTTATACTGTGGCATCATTCTTGGTGAGGGCAGGATGCTACTCAGGGTCAGGGTCATACCGGTCTAGGCTACATGATCAGAGAGCTCTTCCATGTCTTTTTTCATGTAGTCCAGGGAGGTACGTCTGAGGTAATTTACACCAACATGGACAATGACAGAGTCGTATTTGTACTTGTTCTGGAGTGACCTGAGTGCTTGTGTTATGTGGCGGATCCTGGTGCCCGACAGGCAGCTAACTGTAACCTTCTCCTTGTCCAGCCTAGCTAGTGGGACATCTGTGTGCCTGACTATAGAGTCGCCTATTACTAGTTTGTTAGTTATGTTATTTTGCCTTAAGGGCTGTGATTGCGTGGCACACTGATTATGTGAAGTATGTGTTTCATGGTTGGTGATGGGGTGTGGAGGTTGCTTGGATGTCTGCTTTGGAGGTCTCTGTTGCTTTTGCAGATTTTTATTTAGAGCCTCTGAGTATGTTTTCATGTATTAATGTGTGTTATTTGCCGGTGTTAGTTTATTAGGTCTATGTGAGACTGGTGGTGTGTTGCAAGTATTACCCTTCTCCTTTTGACTGTCAGTTCCAGCCTTGCGTTGAGAGAGCTTTGCCTCCAGTTTGGCTGTATAATTGCATATCTCGCATATAATAGTGTTTGGTAGTAGGAGGAGAGGGTTGTCTGTGTACATGAGGCAGTTGTAACATTGCCTCAAAATGCCCAGATTCACCAGTTGGACTGGAGAGTACACCGGAAGCTGCCCTTTGTACATGCCTGAATAGGTAGAGTAAGCTGTTTTTCTGATTGGCTGGTGGGGATGAATAGAGAGCCTTGTCCTTCTGGACAGTATGGGGGGGGTCTAGTGCTAGGGTTAATTAGTGCTTGCTATGAGTTTTAATCAAGTGCTTGACTGTGAAATGAATGGTTTGAGTGCTAAAGTTGAGGGTTTGTCTAGTTCCAAGGGAAAAATTGAAGAGTAGACTTTGTGGAGCCGAGAATAGTTTAACTCTAGCTAACTGGCACTGCCCGGTGCGCAAAACCGTGCAAATGCAGTTTTTATAGCAGGGAAGTGAAAGAGAAAGAAATTAGCCCGAAATGGCCAATAAACTACTAACGTCTGGGCTGAAACCACTCCTCCAGGGACAGATAGGCTGCTCAAAGCTCCCCTGTCTCACAGGTGAACAGAGAAACTTCCTTCTATCCAAGTAAGGTATGGGCAACAAAGAAACTTGTAACACAGACTTGGATTCAGCAATAACCTGAAAACTGGACTATACTAGTTCAGAAAGGTGGGAAAAAGTATAATTGTTTGGGTTTTTTTTTTTTTTTTTTTTCAGAAAATAGAGCAGATGCAATCAAAATTAGCCCAAAATGGCCAATAAACTACTAACACTTGAATTAAGTCATTTTTGTGTTTAAATAATCTGTAAATCTGAACATTACTGTTAATCTGTTTCCTCCTGGACCCATCTCGTTTGCTCACTCAACTGAGTACAGTGAGATCATATTTTGATTTCAGATACTCCTACCAGTCCCATCTCCTCTGCTGTCTATACTCCTACCAGTCCCATCTCCTCTGCTGTGTCTATGAACTTATATTTCCTGTGGCTGAAACTCTGGTGTTTACTGTAAATAGATATTTCATATTTCATGTTCTTTTATTATTTATTACTAAATATATTTAAACTTGTCATTGTGGCTGGTGTTATAGAGAATATTTTAATCTCTGAGAGTGCTTATATATATTTGGTAGCAGCTTTGGCCACTTCTGAAAGCCTTGATGTTTGGTTAACATTACCATTTGTATTAATATTACATTTACTCAGTATAATTGGATACCCTTTTTATAGCCTTGTAGTAACTGAATGGTGGCACTGAATCTACCTTATAGTCTGGGCAAAGTTGTTAGAGGGGGGGGGTAATCTGTGCGAGCCCTTCCCAGGTGTGTCTGTGTGAAAATTAAATCTCAAGCAGGGACATGAAGCACTGGTGAAGGGCTTGGCTTGGCAGTCGGCTGAAGACATAACCCTACAGCTGTACCAGTGGGGAGTCTTACTGGGAACATGGAGGGAGACAGATAGAGAAATCTGGACCCTGGACTGAGTGTGTTCTCTGTGTGATGTTAATGGAAATTGTGCTTGATGCAGAGTGGCCTGCATCTGGAAATACTGAGTGTATCAATTTGTATTCCAAATGAATGTCCCTCTCTAGTGTCAGTGGTAAGGATTCAGGCTCCTTGATTACTGGCCCAAAGTGGGGACATCACAGACACATAAATTTCTCTAAAATTAGTGTTTTCTGACCCCTTCATTGTAAGTTCACCTGTGTCATCACATCCTAATACATTGCTCTAGAGAATATTACTGCCAGAAGCAAGATTTAAACTCACTTAGGTGTATTTTTATTGTCTTCCTATCGTGTTCTACTTCCCTAAAAGTATTTTTCAGTCACCTTTCCTACAAGTGTTTACATGGCAGGGCTTGCTAATACCCTGGTCTAGAGAATATCAGTGACGTAGATAGGGGTTTAATTCCATTCATGTGTGCTTCTCTTTTCTTATCATGTGCCCTATTCCCTGGAAAGTAAACATCCCTCTCATCAATGAGTAAATTATGCCAAAGAGCTGGGAAATGTCTAATCTAATTTGTTTCTGAATTCATCTATTATTACTGAGACAGGAAGTTGGCAGCTATGGGCTCCTATCCTACTTCCATCCTTATTATTCAGTATTTGCTCACCTTGTGTTGTTCTTGCTTCCTTTTTTATCTCTGTCTGTCTGTCCATTGGTTCCATTTCCAACCTATGATATGGTCAATAAATCGATAGACACACCACAAACATGCTGAGAATGGGCATATAATTACAAATCTTTCTGTGTCTATACATTATATGAGAGTTGGCAGAGAGCAAGGCGGATGGTCATCTATGACTACAGCAAAATGGCAACCCATGTCCTATGGCAAAATGGTTAAAATTCTATGGCACATTCTAACCAGTCATATAGATGAGCTATGCCTTCCTATGCAAACCAATCTGAAATAAAGAGCAGTTGCTGCTATTATTCAAACTACTTCAGTGGCTGTGTGTACTGATGCAATTTTTGTTACTGTGTCAATGCACTGGTTGAGAGGTGCAAATCCCCTGGTGGTTGTAAGTTCATAAGTTCATAGGTTCAGAGGTGTTACTAAATTAAAGACCACAAGGGCTTTTTTAAGCCTAGCCATGCATCCCAAATATCTGACAAGTTCTGATACACTTGATAAGTTGTCAAACAACTATTTGGCTTGCAGTCGGCACATGTGCTACATTTTCCTGATATGCATGTTGTATGACCCATTTCACTCTGACTGCTGCAATGATTTACCTTGCTAGTAAACCCTGGATATTCTGGCATATGGACTGAACTGATGAATCGACTCCCCACAGAGTACCATATATTCTTTTTCTTAATGACTTTAATCATATAGTATAAGACCACTGCTACTGTCAGGACTGCTACAATTTGGTACACCATATTTCTTTATTGTATCCCACCTCTCCTGTCTAAATTTCACTTGTTCTATACTTAGTTGTTGTCATTCCACCTGCTACACTCTGCTTTTTTGATAGTTGTTTAGTTCTGCAACTCCCTGAAACTCCCTTTCCACTTTTCTGTCCATCTCTCTTGATTCAATTTCTATAGTATAACTTCTACTTCACTCTCAGCCTCCAGTGGTACTTTTGCTTCCATTGCACATCTCTCTCTCTCTCTCTCTCTCTCTCTCTCTCAATATATATCTATATATAGATAGATATTTGCTGCCATACACTACATCAACATTCAAAACCTAAACAGACTGTTAAGGGTGCTCATGCACCATCAGTGCTTACCAGAGCTGCACACACTTCAATGTGGCTGTGATGTGGTTTACCATGCCTGGGTGGTGGATCTGTATGATGGCAATGAGGAGTAGCTCCTAGCTGAGCACTGTGGCCTGCTTGCATGCATAGGTAATAAAACCTGAGGCTCTTCATATTCTCACTTTAAACAGTGATGGCTTGGCCATTATAATCACTATGGGTTTTATGAATCTCCACTTCATTCTTACAAATAGCTAGCATTCTTTAGAAACTATTTTGACCTTTACATATGACTTGCAACTACATTCATTTTAACAGATTTGTCCTCTGTTACAGATAAGTTCATAAGTTAAATTATAGTGTTCTGTCCATAAAGCCATCAGCTGTTCTGAACTGTTTGTAAGTTTCTTGGAGGCCAGTGCTTACTTGGGCTAAAGGGAAGTCTCTGTGTTCACCAGTGGCAGTGGTCAACACTGAGCAGCCTGCATGTCCCTGTAGGAGTGGTTACTGTCTAAAAACTGTAGTATTATTGGCCACTTTGGGTCAATTCCAAATTCCTTGATCTCTCTCTCTTAAAACCCTGCAATCGCTTGGTTTTGGCGTCTTTCCAGGCTTGATAGTTGTTGCTGAAGCACCTACCAAGAGGAGAAAATGCTGAGAGAAGAAAGGAGCCACTTTTGAGATTTTAAGTATTTTCTTCTGATTTATTTCTTAGAAAAACTGCATTGCCGCCTACTTTCCCGCATTTTCTTGCTTGCAAAAGTTGATATCTGTGTTAGAAACAGTATTTTGAACATGCCTAGAGCCTGTTTATTGCATTTTTTGTGTTGCACTTAATTTAAAATCGTTTTTTCTTAAAATTGCATTTTACCTGCCTCTGACCTAGCACACACGTGTTGGGGTCATTTATTGCACTGTTCTGACTAGTTTGCTACTTGTGTGTCTCTGCTATCCTTAAACAAAAACAAAAAAAACAAAAAAATCTTGCTATTTTCCCATTTTCTATAATTTAAAAAAAGTTCAATTACAGAGTTGCTGTTCTGAACTGTTTGTAAGTTTCTTGGAGGCCAGTGCTTACTTGGGCTAAAGGGAAGTCTGTGTTCACCAGTGGCAGTGGTTAACACCGAGCTGCCTGCCTGTCCCTGTAGGAGTGGTTACTGCCTAGAAACTGTAGTTTTATTGGCCATTTTGGGTCAATTCCAAACTCCTTGATCTCTCTCTCTCTTAAAACCCTGCAACTCTCTTTTTGCGCGGTCTTGCGCACAGAGCAGCGTCGGGCAGTGCCGGTTAGCTGGGGTATACTATTCCTGACTCCACAAAGTCTGAGCTGCACATTTTCCCTTAGAACTAGGCAAGCCTCATCTCAAGTGCTTCCGATCATCTGCTCTTATTGCAGCACTTGCATAACCCAAATCAGCACTTGTCCAAATCTCCTAGACAGCACTATTATTTTCCAAATCTCCTAGACAGCACTATTATAATACAGCATAAGACCCTTGACTGTCCGCAAGACAAGTGAAATTCACTTTTCCAAGCATGTCCAGAGGTCATCTTCAGGTATACTCTCCAGTTCATCTGGTGGAATTGGGCATCCTGAGGCAATGTCACAACTGCCTCATGTATACAGACATCCCTCTCCTCTTACGTCTAGACACAAACACTTGTGAGAGATGCAAATACACAGCCAGACTGGAGGCTAAGCACTCTCAACCCATGACTGTAACAGACAGTCAAGAGGAGAAGAGACACACTAGCATCACACTACCAGTCACACATGGATCTACAAAACAAGCACCGGCAAAACATACACATAAATACACAAAAACATATTCGGAGGCACTAGGTACCAATTTGAAAAAGAAACAGTGCCCTCCAAAGCAGACAAGCAAGCAACATGCACCTCCAAACACAAACCAGAAAACACATAAATCACCTCAGCAGTGTGCCTCATGGCAGCCCCTAAGGCAAAACACCATACCCAACATGCTAGTAATAGGAGACTCTATAGTAAGGCACACAGATGTTCCACTCACCCGGCTGAACAAGGAGAAGGCTACTGTCAGCTGCCTGTCGGGTGCTAGGATCCACCACATAACACAGGCACTTAGGTCACTCCAAAACAAGTACAAGTATGACGCTGTCATTGTACATGTTGGTGTGAATGATCTAAGATGTACCTCCCTGGACTACATAAAAAGAGACATTGAGGAGCTGTCTGATCATTTAGCCCAAGCTGGTATGACCCTGACCTTGAGTAGCATACTACCTTCACCTAGAATGATACCACAATACAAAGACAAAATGATCAATTTCAACAAATGGTTAAGCTTTTGGTGTCATTCTAAGGGGATCCAGTTTCTGTCTGCCTGGGATGACATGATAGACAAGCTTCGCTGTTTTGCCAGAGATGGTTTGTGCCTGTCACCCTTAGGCTTTTGAATACTGGCCAAGGCTCTTGCCGTCCCCATAGTGCCTTTTTTCGGCAAGGCTCAAAGGACAAACCAACCACCATAACCAGCACAGGTAACCAAAAACTAAGGGTAATGCTACTCAACGCCAGAAGTCTCAACCTCAAAATGCACACACTCGAGGCACTCCTCAGTATGGAGAAAATCGATGTTTGTGCAGTGATGGAAACCTGGTTCAAGGCTCCAGAGAGCACCCCAGCACTACCAGGTTACAATTCATATCATACCTTCCGGCCTCAGTTACAGGATCGCAGTACAAAGGGCGGAGATGTATCCATATTCATCAAGGATACCCACATCTCCAGGTTAGTGGCGCAGCATGATGCCCAGAGATCATCCATGCGCAACTATCAGCAGGCAAAACCACATTTCAAGTCATAGCCTGTTATAGATCACCCACCATGTCCCAAAGATGCTCATTCAGCATTCCTTGAGGCATTGAAAAATATAAAGGTCCTACCCAACATCATAATTTTGGGTGATTTCAACTACTCTGGTATAGACTGGGCAAACTACCAAAGTTCTAACTCCTATGTCCAGCGGTTCATAGAATTTATAAATTCGAATGCCCTTGAACAACTGGTATGTTCTCCCACTAGAGGGGACAACATATTGGATTTAGTCATCACAAATATGGGCGCCCATTGTACCACACCCGTTATCACTCCCTCTCTGGTCAGATCAGACCACAAACTGATAACCCTGGACTTCCTCACTCCTCCACCTCCCCCAGTCAAAGAAACCATCGTAAAAAACCTTTCCAAAGCAAACGTCAAACTACTTGCATCAGAAGTGGAAAGCTTCACTATTCCCTTGCAGAAGGATAATGATATCCAGGATGCAGAATCCTACACCAAGGCACTTTATACACATCTTCAGGATTGCATGGACCATGCTATCCCAAATAAAACCAAGACTCCTTCCTCAAGCAAGAAGAAACCAGTCTGGTGGACCCCGGCCACAAGCAAACTATACAATAAAAGGAGGAGACTTATACAAAAAAAGGCCAAATCGCAAGTAGAAAAATCATCCCTGATCAGCATTAGTAAGAAATTGAGGGCCCCTCATCAAGTCAACTAAAGCCAATTTCAAAAAGAAGGTTGCCAAGGATGCCAAGGATAACCATAAAGCCTTCTATGGTTACATCAAAAATCTAAATGGCAAAATACACTGACCCCACTGACATTGCCAACATCTTGGCTGATAGGTTCAGTGCAAATTTATCACCACCTACAGGGCCTATTACTATTCCAGGGGATTGTGTAACTCCAATTATTACTGATACATTGGTAAATAAGGCTCTATCAAATGCTCCATGGGACCAGATGGTGTCCCGGGCTGTGTCATACGCGAGCTCCAAAATGAATTAACCCAGCATCTGAATACCCTGTTAAGTCTCAGCCTCTCGACAGGATATGTGCCCATAGAATGGCACACAGCAATGGTGGTTCCGCTGCACAAGGGTGGGCCCACAACTGACCCTGGGAACTACCGACCAATAAGCCTGACCAGTCTGATCTGTAAGGCAATGGAGTGAATCATTATGGAACTCATAAATGGAGAGATTGGGAACCTCCAAACACTTGACCCCACACAGTTCGGCTTTGTCAAGGGCAGATCATGCCTCCTGAACCTGGTGGACTTCTTTGAGACAGTTACACAGGCTATAGATAAGAAAGGAGGTACACACGGCTTACCTTGACCTTGCTAAAGCATTTGACACCATTCCCCATTCGGGTATTATTGATAAACTCACCAACCTGGGCATAAACCCTTACGTCACAAGATGGATCACAAACTGGCTCTCAGACAGATCCCACAAAGTAAGAGTAGCGGGATCTATGTCTGAATCCAGACCAGTAACGAGTGGTGTGCCTCAGGGCTCTGTCCTGGGGCCCCTCCTGTTTGGCATATACTTCTCAGAAGTACAGGCAAGCACTGAAGGGCTGTGGCTGACCAAGTTTGCGGACGACTGCAAACTGGGTGCTATAAAAGTGTTTCCGGCCGACATGGATATCCTCCAGAAGGGCATTAATGAGACTGATGCATGGTGTCAAAGCCATGGTCTCAAGCTAAATGCTAAAATATGTGTAGTAATCCCCTCTGAAAAAAACAGAGTACCCGTGAACTACCACATAGGAGGTAACCCCCTGAAATCTGAAGAAGTAATAAGGGATCTAGGGACCCAAGTAGATAGTCAGCTTTCCTTTGATAACCATGTTGCCAAGGTGGTTAGAAAATCCTTCTATGTAACCCATCTGATCACAAAAGGGTTCACATCAAAATCTACGGATGTAGTGGTGCCCCTCTACTCCTCCCTCATCAGACCCATTATTGAGTACAATGCACCATTTGGAATGTACCTGGCTAGGCATCTCCAGCAGCTGGAGAGACCACAGAGGTACCTCACTAAGAGGATTACTGGCCTCAAATAGTTGCCCTATGCAGCACGATTGAAAAAACTAAGGCTTTTCTCTGCTGCATACCGCCTTCTCAGAAGCGATCTCTGTCTAACATACAGAGCCATGTCCAACCCAGAACTGTTGAACGTGCTCCATCTTAGCAAAACCAAATCTACTTGAGCCACACTCTCTAGGGATATAAACTTCAGCACAACAATGAATAGAACATGCTGGAGGGATAAATTCCCTTCGCAAAGACTTCCCTTGCTATGGAACAAGGTCCCAATCTACATAAGACAGAGCCCCTCACTATCACTCTTCAAGAGGAACCTTGACGAGTGGATGGGTAACAGGAAGTTCACACCAGGGATCATACCAATAGCTCTACTAGATAGGGGCCAAGGGTACTAGCTGCTAGATCAAGGGCCTAGGGAACTAACCAAAGGGGCGGTGAATACCACACAATGTGGCTGGGCTAATATATGCCTTCGGGCAGATAGCCCAGTACCTACCTATGAACCTATAAAACAATGGGTAGTGTTCATAGCTATTGCACTTAGGCATAAAGGCAGTCTGCACAAGTCACAGCTAAGCTCAACTTCAACAATTCACAGAGGTCAGTTGCATTTACTTATGTCAGCTTTCAATGACCTTATACAAATGAAGACAATGACATTCAAATGAGAAATGGTTTAGAACTTCTTTGACAATGAACCCTCTTCCTGTCTGTTTCCATTTCATAGTTGTTTCTTGACACGATTCTGTACCATGCACACAAACATTATAAAAGGCAAAACTGCACCTTTTATATCCACTTTGCATTTGATCAAGATGCTTGCTGTTGCTGTCAGACTAGCTATTTTTTACTGTGAGGTGCTTGTCTTGGCTGAGCCAAAACCACTTGTGCCCAGTGTCACTCACCAGCCAAGAAGGCAAAGATATAAACAAAGAATAGCCAATTATAAATTTGATAATCAATAAATTCTTGACAGGTTTAGAGTGAACAATGATATTGTAAGGTGTTTGGTGAGTTTGTCTGGCCTATAGATGGGAACTGGGGAATATGTGGCCTTCCTCTACCTGTGGATACTATAGTATGCATAGCCCTTGCTATACATTCCATGGGAACCTTCCATTTCAGACTGTGGATACTTAGGATATTTTTCAGGTTTCTGCCTCATGGATACTTCAATAGTTCCTCAGCATATTCTTGGCATGTGTGGATCACTATAGTCTTCTGCCAGTGTCCATGCAAAACTGAGCCAGAACTATGAGTGCCTTCTATAAGGTAGCATATTTCCCTGAGTTGCTTAGTGAGGTGGATTTCACCCATGTTGCCTTTAGGGCCCCATTAAGACCACAATGGAATGATATTGAAATAGGAAGGGCTACCATTTCATGAAGTGCCAGGTAGTATGTGATGCACAGGGGTGCATCACCAGTGTGTTGGCCCAGCATCCAAGAAATGCCCATGATTCCCATATCTGGCACACAAGCTCACATTACCACTTCTTCCTGCATGGTAGGATGCCTCATAGTCATCCTGCTGATAAATGGTAATTTTCATTACAATTATTTAAATAGTTATGCATTGTAAAATGTATTGCTTAGTAGTAAACCACTCTTCTCTTGCTGTTTCTTTCTCTTTCCCTTTTCTTTTCTTCTGTTTTCCAGATGATGCAGGCTATCCACTTAAGTTGTGGGTGATGACACCTCTACATAACCCTACAGGAGCTGCTGAAAAAGGGTAGACCACCCCCCTTTCCCAGACACAGTTTGTCATCAAGTGAGTGGTTGGCCTGCAGAAAACCTGTTTCCATTGCTTAGATGAGTCTGAAGGTGCCCTTCAGTATGACTGTGCTGCAGCATGCAAGACATTTACTGAGTGTTGCATTCTGTACAACATGATCATCATATCTCTTAACTTCTTATCATAAGAAATCTGGATAAAGCCAAAAATAATGGGGGAAAAGACTAAAAATAGGGACAGATTTTAAACACTGCTCTTATAAACCTAGAAAATTGATAGAATAAAAGGTTTTGTGTTTGCATGAATTTTCTGAAGGAAATGAAGTCTGAAAATCAAATACTTGTAATTATTTAGTGACTTTCATCCTCAATCGTTTGCCAGAAAACCACAACGTTTTTGATAAACAAAGCAAAAATATCAAGCAAAAATCTGGTCATTCTGCAAAAATCTGGGCAGTTGAGAGGTATGATGACCATACACCATTCTGGTGGTGAATTGTCCCATGATGGCATTGCATCTCCCAGTATAGGTGTTTTCACAATTGATGATAGTGTTAGCGCCAGCCAGCAGCAATAGTAAGAGACTCCATGTGACAAGCTCGTGCACAGTATACAACTGAGCAGGAAAAGAGGAAGCAGCTAGTCCACAGCTATGAACTATGACATTCAGGTTGGTATTACCTTTTATTATAATAAAAGACACACAGATTACAGTTGGTGCATACAGTACTATGTGTGGGCGGTGCAGTGTGGTGAAATGTCTACTGTCACTGTACATCAGACAGTCTGTCTCATCTTTAAATAATTTTTGTATTGTATTTTTTCAGTATACTTGTACAGTTCACATATCTGTTTATATATTTGTACCATATAATCAGAGTCGTGCCTGACTGTTCATTGAAATCTGTGCAGGAAATGGCACTGGCAGCATGTCAAATGTTGGATATGTCATTTTGTACTGTATTGCTTCACGTGTTTTGTTTAAGGACTGCAGTGAAGTACTGCTTCTGTTGGAAAGTTTATTACTTGATAATTGCTCTTGGAGGACATGACTGAGTAACTTGAATAAATGTGTATGCCACCTTTCAGTTTAGTGATGTTCTTCCTTCCACTGTTATGACTCCGTCATAGTCCATGTTGCTGTAAACGGCTTGAGATGTACTCTCTGAACTATATGAAGAGAGACATGACTGAGCTCTCTGATTATGTGACTCATGCAGGGATGTCCTAAGCCTTAAACAGTATTTTACCTTCACCTGGGATGGTGCCTCTCCACAAACAGAAAATGATTGACTTCAATAATTGGCTTAGTTTCTGGTGTCATTCGAAGTGGATCCAGTATCTGTCAGCCTAGGATAACATGATTGACAGACCTCAAAGATTTGCCAGAGATGGTCTTTATCTGTCACCCCTGGGAATTTTGCTACATGTTAAGGCTCTTGACACCCCCATAGTGCCTTTTTTAGGCAATGTCTCAAGGACAAAATTCCCAATATAAAAACTCCATGTAAAAACAACCTCAAGGTTATGCTGCTAAATGCTAGGAGTCCTAACATGAAACTGCACTCACTGGAAGCAGTCTTTACCTTGGAAGACACAGACTTTTGTGCAGTCACAGAGACCTGGTTCAAGGCTTTGAAGAGCACCCCAGCAACAGCGGGTTACACCTTCCACACATTCAGATCACAAACTGAAGGCATGAAAACTAAAGGAGGTGGTATATCAATATTCATTAAAGATAAATACACCTCCAAAGTGGTTAAACAGTATTATTGCCTGTAGATAGTTCAGGTGCAATTAACTGTTGGTAGGACACCTATTCACATCATTTCCAGCTACAGACCCCCCCCCCCATGAATCAGGACACCCACTCTGCCTATTTGGATCTACTTCAGTCTATCAAGATACATCTGAACACCATGGTTTTGGGTGACTTTAATTACCAGTCCATAGACTGGGTGAATTCCTCCTGCTCAAACTCACTTGCCCAATGGTTCCTCGACTTCTTTAACTCCAGTGCCATGGACTAGCTGGTTGGCACCCCCACAAGGTGTGGCAACATCCTGGATCTGGTGCTTACCAGTATGGGGGACCACTGTAGCACCCCCACTGTGAGGTCTTACCTGGTGAGATTTAACCATAAACTAGAACACAAATACAAACTGCTAAAATCAACAAGTCCAAGTCCAGGCAGAAAGAGCAGGCTGTTAAGTTGAATAAATGTTCATTCAACAGGCTGACTTAAAAAATGAAAAGTCAGAAATCAATTGTGCAAGTATTTAATCAGAAAAGATCACTTCAAGCAATAAAATCCAAAATCAAGCGCTTTTGTCTCTGACAGATCAGTGACTTTAACAAGACACATAAAACAAGCACGAACCATATTTAAATGCTAATCGTGTGTTACCCCTTCCAACCATTACACCCAATCAGATAAAAAGATTAATTAACACAATATTGCACACATTTTAACATCTATACAGATCGAAAGCCTTAAAAAAGTGGTGAACTACTCATAAAATCAAACAGACAAGAAACTGGTATAATAAGGTGCATTGTATATCATACTAAGCCCTAAAACCGTAAAGACTATAATACATAAATATATATCTATAAATATATACAAATAAAGATCTATATATTCCTGCTAAAAAACCATATAACTTCATTTTACATACAATTTTTTTTCTACAATTTATCATTTATTTAAAAAATTTCTCTCCAGTGCCTTCAATTTCAAGAAGCAAGCAATAGAAAAGAAATCATTAACACCTGGACATTGCATGGCATTGGTCCTCAATTGCCATAGAGCCTCCTGCTTCTCTAATTGTAGTGGCCAGAGATCATACCTTGGGTTCAAATGTAATACCTAAATAATAACAAACTTAAATGTACAGCCCGAGAAAGTGTTACAATGCTTTGTCGAGGCATTGTGTCCTTATTAAGTTTAATGTCTCGTACGTGTTCATAAATGCAACATTTTAATTTCCTTTCAGTTTTTCCTATATAAAAAACAGGACATGCCCCATATAAGGTACAATACACCACTCTCTCCATCTGGCATAAACACCTACTGTCAAGCCGTATTGAAACCCCATTAATCTCAAAAGATGACCCTTCCAATATACGGGCACAATACTTACACATGCCACATCTCTTCATGCCACCCATTTGGTTCCCTCTACCACGATTTTCCAAAATATTCTTAAGGCAATGATTCTTCCTATAAACAATAATTGGTTTCTCACTAACACATTGTCTAATCTCATTACATGATGAGACAATCACCCAGCTCTTTTATAAAATATTGGCAATTTTCCTACTATCAGAATTAAAGGAGGTAATAAAGGCAGGGTACCTGCTATTTAATCGACCGTTTTGAATGTCGAGTACTGGAAGTTCGAATGGGGACATTTGAAAAATAGAAATGTCAAAGCCACGGAAATTCAAATTCTTTCCCAGGGAAAGAATTCAGTTTACTGACAGTTTCTGTACTGTGGTGCAAAAGTTACGGAACAGGTTAATGTAAGTGTGTGAGTGTGACGTACGTTGGGGTTAGGGTGCGGGTAAGGTAAGTGTGTGAAAGTGCCAAACTTTAGGGTTAGGGCAGAGGTAAGGTAAGTGTGCGATAGTGACAGACTTTAGGGTTAGGGTGCAGGTAAGGTAAGTGTGCGATAGTGACGGACTTTGGGTTAGTGTGTGGGTACGGTAAGTGTGCGATAGTGATGGACTTTAGGGTTAGAGTGCGAGTAAGGTAAGTGTGCAATAGTGACAGACCTTAGGGTTAGGGTTTGGGTTAAGGTTAGTGCATAGATAGTTGTGTATGTAAGGTGTAGTGTAGGTTTATTAGGTTTTTGGCATGCCTGTGTTGTGTGTGTGTTTTTCGGAACAGCAAATCTTTTCCCTAGAAAAAAATTCACTGTTCTGAGGTTTTGATGTTGTCATATTTCAAACTTCCAAGTTCGAACATATGGTGTTCGAAATTTTGGAAGTTCGATTATATGACATAGACCCTAAAGGCAGACAGGAAACTACACTGTCTACTCCCAACTACTCCTGTAGTTTCTAAATGCATATAACTAACAAGAGGATCCACCACAATTCTATCTTGGGTACTAACATCACCTATACTAGGTTCTTTCGACAGGATGGCCTTAAAATGCCCCCTTTCCCTCTTATTGATGACTTCCAACATCATCTCATTAATCAAACCAGCCAGGTACCCTCTCTTTAAAAACATGTATTTCAATACCTCAGATTCTGTTAAAAACACATCAGAAAGAGAGACCATACTAGCTGCTCTCACAAATTGGCCTTTAACAACAGCTTTTTTCTGTTTAAAAGGGTGAGAGCTACTAAAATGCAAAAAGCCATTAGAATAAGTCTCCTTATGAAAGATTTCAGATGTAAAAGATTTTGTCTCAAACTTTTTCATTAATCTTACATCTAAGTATGAGATAACATTTTGGTCAACATTTGAAGTAAATTTTAGAAAGGGGGTAGAATCATTAATATAAGCCAAAAATTCAACCACCTTGTCATAAGGGCTATCCAAAAAATAAAAATATAATCCAAAAGGCAAATATATAATTTTCAATGGGAATACAATGATGAATTACGTAAAAACTTCTTTTCCCGTTTCAACATAATAATATTCGCAAAAAATCCCGCACACGGTGACCCCATGGCCACCCCTTGGGTCTGGAGAAACAATTCATTATCAAATAAAATACAGTTATTCTTCAAAACAAGATTGAAAAGTTGTTCATATAGATTCACAGTTGACTGAGAAATGCCCTTTTCAATCATAAACTCACATATCCATTCTAATCCTATACCTCGGGGTATTACCATATAGAGGTCTTTAACATCAATAATGATGAACAGACCTGATTCAAAAAATTCAAGCTCATTAATTTTATTCAAAAAAATACCATGAGTCCTTACACATAGCAATCTCATTGGATAACAAAGGTTTTATCTTAATATCCAAAAATTTTGCCAGAGGGTAAGTGATAGAGCCACGACCATCCACAATAGGTCGCATTGGAGGGTTAAACAGGCTCTTATGCATCTTTGGTAACCCAAAAATGCATTGGGTCTTAGGATGAGAAACAGATAAATAATTCAATTCATCTATAGAAATAGACCCTTCAATAAATAAATCATTGAGCTTGTTCCTAATTTTCCTATAGAACCCATTTAAGATGAAAGTGCTTGATTTTGGATCTTATTGCTTGAAGTGATTTTTCTGAATAAATACTTGCACAATTGATTTCTGACTTTTTGTTTTTCAAGTCAGCCTGTTGAATGAAGATTTATTCAACTTAACAGCCTGCTGTTTCTGCCTGGACTCGGACTTGTTGATTTTAGGAGTTTGTATTTCTGTTCTAGTGTTTGATTTTCATGGCTTCAGAGACCAGGAAATTGATTCACAGCAACCACTGTTTTCACAGACTTTTGGCCAATCTATCGAAATTTTGATTGGCCATTTGGAGTGGATGTCAGAAAGGTTAGACAGAATTGAATTGGGTTTGACATTGTCATCTGCGAGTGTCCAGAGTGCTATTCAGGAAGCTGTGGCCGTAATGGAAAGTGGAGTTAACACGGTTCGGCAGCTACTTGGCAATGTGGATTTGAATCATGATACTGTTTTTCAGAATAACAGTCTGCATGATCAGCCTGGTGGTAATATAAATAATGGGACTATTCAGACTAGGGCTACAGGGGGAAATGCTGTGGCTCTGGGATGAATGCCTAATGTGCAGATTGAAAATATGGTGGTGAATGAATGGCTCAGACAGGAAGCAAGTCTTATGGTGCATGAGACAGTAAGTACACTTAACTATTGTGATAACTTACAGAAACTGGATTATTTATTATTAAAAATTAAAAAGATATAGTTGGACAATATGTACTGCGAATAGCGCGCTGTGCTAATGCGTCCGTCTCTAGTGTTATAACATAGTTAGGTAGGGGTTTGAATCCAGCAGGTGGCAAGTGTGTGTGAAGGGGGGGTAAGTGTGTGTGTAAGTGTGTATGAAAGAAACATCCCTTTGGGGTTGGGAGGGTGGCCTAATGGTTAAGGTGTTTGCCTTACAAACACAAGGTACAAGGTTTGAATCTCACAGGGGATAACTGGCTAGGCTTAAAATGGCTTGCAAGGGCAGTTAGCCTAGTACTAGCCTATGAACTAGCCTATGAACTATGAACTTTAGGGAATATTTAAAACTGAGGCTAGTCCCTAAAAGTTTACGTATGTGGTGCTTCTCAATGGGTTTAGTTGCGAACTCTAGTTTACATAATGAACTGTTATCCTTATTTTATAGGCATGCCGCCAAGTATATGGAGTTGGTGGTGAAACATAATGAGGCATTTTTGTTTAATTTAACTGAAGAGGCGACTGAACTGGATAAAAATATAGTGGAAAATGCTGCACATGTAAATAATTCTTTTGAATATAACTGGATCTTTAAGTGTATAGAGCACCAAATGAATAACATCAAGAACAGGAAACTTAAAAAAAATGGAAGGAATAGAATAGAATACTCCAAGGGGACTGCTTACCCCATGCCTCCTAAATCTCAAGTGTGGTGGCTCTAATTTTATTGTTATGACTGATAATCGGAATGATGAGGCTTTTTTAGAGGAGGAGGTTTATCCGCCCTTGAGGAGATCTGAGAGGTTGAGAGACAAGTACAACAGAGATGGCCCAGCCCAGGGGGAGTTACCCCAGGAACAGAGGTCGGGGAGCTATGTGCCTCACTGGAGGGGGAACCGGAGGGAAGGCTACCGAGGTTGAAATTAACAACCGAGGATAGTATTCACCATGAGTGTACTATTCTGAGTGATTGATCAGAGGACTTTAAAGTGTTTAATTTCTCATCTTTGCATATTGATGTAAATGATTGTGATCTATTATCTAAAGGTTTGTCCTTTGTCCCTGTTAAGGCCTTTAGTGCAGCTAACACACTTATTGTTTGAAACATTATGTTAGGAAGTTAAATTTGAATATATTGTTCAAATCTGTTGAATATGTTAGCAATCCACTGCATGTGTCCAATACATAAAATCTACCTTTACACCCTTCATTACGAATTTTTTTTTTAAATTGTGTGAGGTTGACATTAGGAATATTAACAGAGATGTATGCATTTCTAATCTGAGTAATGGTGCGCTAACAGGCTTGGCCAAATTGAAAGAGAATGTGGGTGTGAGGATTATTAAACCTGATAAAGGTGGTGGTATCATTGTCATGGACACAAGGAACTACAATGCAAGAATGAGGAAATTGTTGGAGTGTGAAACATATAGGAAACTTTCTCTGAACAAATTGAATGAGTTCTATAGGAAAATTAGAAACAAGCTCAGTGATTTATGTATTGAAGGGTCTATTACTATACAGAAATTGAATTATTTATCTGTTTCTCATCCTAAGACCCAATGCATTTTTGGGTTACCAAAGATGCATAAGAGCCTGTTTAACCCTCCAATCCGACCTATTGTGGATGGTCGCGGCTCTATTACTTACCCTTTGGCAAAATTTTTGGATATTAAGATAAAACCTTTATCCAATGAGATTGCTATGTGTAAGGATTCATGGGATTTTTTGAATAAAATGAATGAGTTTGAATTTTTGGAATCAGGTCTGTTCATCACTATTGATGTTAAATACCTCTATACGGTAATACCCCATAGTATAGGATTAGAATGGATATGTGAGTTTTTGATTGAAAAGGGCATTCCTCAGTCCACTGTGAATGTATATGAACAACTGCTCAATCTTGTTTTGAAGAATAGCTGTATCTTATTTGATAATGAATTGTTTCTCCACACCCAAGGGGTGGCCATGGGGTCACCGTGTGGGGAACTTTTTGTGAATATTGTTATGTTGCAATGGGAAAAGAAGTTTTTACATAATTCATCATTTTATTCCCATTGCAAATTATATATTCACTTTTTGGATGATATTTTTATTTTTTGGGATGGCCCTTATAACAAGGTGGTTGAATTTTTGGCTTATATTAATGATTCTACCCTTTTTCTAAAATTTACTTCAAATGTTGACCAAAATGTGATCTCATACTTAGATGTAAGTTTAATGAAAAATTTTGAGTTGAAAACTTTTACATCTAAAATCTTTTGTAAGGAGACTTATTCTAACAGCTTTTTACATTTTAGTAGCTCTCACCCTTTTAAACAGACAAAAGCTGTTGTCAAAGGCCATTTTGTGAGAGCAGCTCATATGGTCACCCTTTTTGATGCATTTTTAACAGAACCTGAGGTATTGAAAGACATGTTTTTAAAGAGAGGTTACCCGGCTGGTTTGATTAATGAGATGATGTTGGAAGTCATCAATAAGAGGGAAAGGGGGCATTTTAAGGCCATCCTGTCAAAAGAACCTAGTGCAGGGGATGTTATTATCCAGGATAGAATTGTGGTGGATCCTCATTAGTTGTATGCATTTAGAAACTACAGGAGAAATTGGGGGTAGACAATGTAGTTTCCTGTCTGCCTTTATTACCTCCTTTAATTCTGATAGTAGGAAAATCTCCGATATTTTACAAAAGAGCTGGGTGATTGTCTCATCATGTAATGAGATTAAACAATGTGTTAGTGAGAAACCAATTATTGTTTATAGGAAGAATCATTCATTGCCTTAAGAATATTTTGGAAAATCAGGGTAGAGGGCATCAGATGGGTGGCATGAAAAGATGTGGCACGTGTAATTATTGTGCCCATATATTGGAAGGGTAATCTTTTGAGATTAATGGGGTTTCAATACGGCTTGACAGTAGGTGTTCATGCCAGACTGAAAGAGTGGTGTATTGTGCCTTATGTGCGGCATGTCCTGTTTTTTATATAGGAAAAACCGAAAGGAAATTAAACTGTTGCATTTATGAACACTTAAGAGACATTAAGCTTAATAAGGACACTATTGCCTTGGCAAAGCATTGTAACACTTTCTCAGGCCATACATTTAAGTTTATTATTATTGAGGTATTATATTTTATCCCAAGGGGTAGTCCCTGACCACTACAATTAGAGAAGCAGGAGGGTCTATGGCAATTAAGGACCAATGCCATGCAATGTCCAGATATTAATGATTTCTTTTCTATTGCTTGCGTCTTGAAATTGAAGGCAGTGGAGAGATACATTTTAAATAAGTGATAAATTCTAAAAAAAATGTTTGAATGTAAAATATAGTTATATGGTTTTTAGCAGGAATATATATATATCTTTATTTATATGTATTTATAGCTATATATTTATGTATTATAGTCTTTAGGGTTTTAGGGCTTAGTATGATATGCTATGCACATTATTATACCAGTTTCTTGTATGTTTGATTTTATGAGTGGTTCACCACTTTTTAAGGCTTTGGGTCTGTACAGATGTTAAAATGTGTGAAATATTATTTGAATTAATCTTTTTATCTGATTGGGTGTAATGGTTGGAAGGGGTAACACACGATTACTATTTAAATATGGTTTGTGCTTGTTTTATGTGTCTTGATAAAGTCTCTGATCTGTCAAAGATGAAAGCACTTGATTTTGAATTTTATTGCTTGAAGTGATTTTTTTCTGATTAAATACTTGCACAATTGATTTCTGACATTTTGTTTTTTAAGTCAGCCTGTTGAATGAACATTTATCCAACTTGACAGTCTGCTGTTTCTGCCTGGACTCCGACTTGTTAATTTTAGATCTAACCATAAATCAGTCTCATTGGAAAGAACTACTACACCTAACCCCTCCCCCAGCAGCAACTAAATTAAAAAACTTCTCCAAAGCAGATTATAACCTCTTATGGGATGGTATAAATAGCTTCACTGCACATCCCACCTCAAATGGAACTGACACCTATGCCGAGTTCTACACCAGTGCTTTATACCTACACCTGTATAACTGCATCGACTCGGCCAATCTGACAGGACCAAAACAAACTCCTCAAGGAAGACCAAATGTTCCTGGTGGATAATTGCCATTAACATGCTTTACAATATGAAGAATAATTTGCTGTATAAGAGTAAGAGGGAGTGAGATCTAAACTCTGCAGCTTAAACAATCTATTTCTGTGAAGTATAAACAAAAAGTAAATGTCTATGGCTGACAAAGTTTGCTGATGACTGCAAACTGGGAATGGTCATAGAATCTCCAAATGATGTCAACATCCTACAAGAGGGCCTTGACAAAAAATGATTGGTGCCAAAGTCATGGACTTAAACTCAATGCAAAAAAATGTATTATCATCCCTTTCAGTAAGATTGATGTTCCTGCTAACTATCACATCAATAGCAACACCCTAAGTATGGCGGGAGGCCCAGGCACACAGGTTGACAGCAACCTTACCTTTGATCACCATGTCTCCACAATAGTAAGTAGGGCATTCTATACAGCTTATCTCATAAGTAAGGACATTGTCTCCAGAAAAAAATAAGTTATAACCTCCCTGTTCTCTTCCCTCATCGGGCCAATAATTAAGCACAACACCTCTTTTGGTATCTACCTTTCCAAGCACCTGCAGTAACTGGAGTGACCACAAAGGTTCCTCACAAGGAACATTCCAAGGTATTCAGCATTTGTCCTTTGTGGATCTGATGAAATCATTGTCATTTTATTCTGTTTCATACAGACTACTCAGAGGTGATCTATACCTTGCATATAAGGCAATCTCTGACCCTGCTTTCTTGGAAATGCTGCATATTCGCAAGTCAAATGGTACATGGGTTACTCACTCTAAAGACCTTAACCTGGATGTGACATTAATAGAACTTGCTGGAGGGACAGATTTGTCCCCAGAGATTACTACACCTTTCAAACAGACTCCCATGTCAAAAAGTGCAAATCGTTGGCCCTCTTCAAACACAATCTGGACAACTGGATGAGTAACTCTAAATTTATTCTGGGGCTTCCACCCGTGTCCCTCTTGGACAGGGGGAATAAGTTCTGATCATGGAAATAAGGGTAGAACTTGGCTAGGCTTGCAAGTACCCTAGGGTCATTAGCCTAGTAGCTTCCTATGAAAGAAAAATTTACAATGTTATGTTGTAAAGTTACTGTACTTTTTTTCTGCTAAATAAAAATATATATATTTTCATCTATTAAGGTACTACATATCAGAGTAATTTTCTAGCAATTAAAAAAGAGTATATAGAAATCCATCAGGTGCATGCAACTTGAAAATAAAGTCACGTAAATAAATATGTGTGTTTAACGCAAGTGGAATTAAAGGAACTTATGTAAATAAATAGATGTCTTCAGATTTTATATATATATATATATATATATATATATATATATATATATATATATATATATATGTGTGTATGTATACATATATATATATATATATATATATATATATATATATATGTATGTGTGTATATATATATATATATATATATATATATATATATGTAATCTATATCTATGTACGTACATATATATATATATATATATATATATATATATATATGTATATATATATATATATATGTATAAATGGGTCTACTTCATTTGGTCGACAACTCAAATGACTGACACTCATTTGGTTGACAGCTCATTTGGTCGACAAACATTCTAGGTGGGGGGCTTCACCCCCCACACCCCCCTAATGTGGGGGGCTGTGCCCCCCCACACCCCCCAACTATATATAACAACTCCACGGTCGCACAACAGTGGGGAGGGGGGCAAATCCCAGGTTTTTGCCTTGAATACTTTTTGTCGACCAAATGAGCTGTCGACCAAATGAGTGTCAGTCATTTGAGTTGTCGACCAAATGAAGTAGACCCGTATATAAAAAAACAGTCCACAGCACACAGGATCCGAGGCTAAATAATCCAACAGCAGGCAATAAAATCAAATTTCTTTTAATTCCAAAAACAGCACACGTAGTCGGTTCTAAATAGAACAGCAACACAGATAAGCCAAGCGCTTTCACCCAGTATATTACTAGGCTTTCTCAAGGCAACAAACAGAACTATCCATTACACATCAGTTTTAAATAACTAGTACAATTAAATGGTAACTCCACCCATCAATTAGAAGTTAATACCTTTGATAGTGTTGTGTTAAAAACATAGTACAAAGAGAAACAGTTTCTCAAGTTGAATATGTATGTTTGTGTAAGAAATACTTCTTAATATAGTCAATAATGGTAATAATACCCTGCAAAGTGCCTTGTCAGTGCAAAATTCATAAAAGTACATAATAAATTAAAAAAATTTTAAAATTTGAAATGATTAATTATTGTTACAAGTTGGAATTAAAATTAAATCACATTTCTTATTCCAAAAACTAAAATAGATAGATAAATGATAAATAAATCAAACTTTTTACAATGACATTGTAAAAAATAGGGAGCTTTCTGACTAATGTCACAACACTACCTCATAACAACAACAACAACAACAACAACAAGAACAACAAGAAGGTGAAAGAAGAACAAGTGAACCTATACAAAATTAAACTAAATAGCCACATATATATATATATATATATATATATATATATATATATATATATATATATATATATATATATATGGGTTCCGTTCAGAAGCTCAAAATACTTAAATCTCGAATTTCAGTATTTCGAGCCCAAGAAGCCGAATCCACATAATAGCGAAAGTTTAGAAGCATGAAATTTAAAACCTCGAATTCTGGAGGTTTTGAATTTCAGGCTTCTAAAGTTCCACTATGGTCATGTATTCAGGTAAGTGTGTGTGTTAAGGGGTTTGGGTAGGGGCTGTGGTGTGTGTCAGTGTGTTTTGTTGCTGTGATGGGTGTGTGTGCAAAGAGAAAGTAGCTTGTGTGGTGGTGTTTTGTGTGTGTTTGTATGTAGTGTGACCTCAGAGTGAGAATATTTAAGTGGGGGGTTGTGGGGGGCAGCCTCCCACATGGGGAGGTGCAGAGGGTCTTGCCCCCCTGCTTTCATGTAACAGAGTGATTGTGTGTGTTTGTGTGGTGGATGATGTGTGAGTGTGTGTGTGTGTGTGTGTGTGTGTGTGTGTGTGTGTGTGTGTGTAGTAAAACCGCGAAATTCAAAACTTCCGGTATTCAAGGTTTTGAATTTCCTGGTTTTTAGTTTTCGTTGTTTTGTGGATTCCATTTCTTGATACTGAAATTCGAGATTTCAGTATTTCTAGCTTCTGAAGTGAATCCATATATATATATATATATACATATACAAGGATCTACTTCAGTCTTCAGACCATCAAAAAGCCACAATATATACAAAACATCAACAGGGAAATAACAAAACACCAGGATATCGAAAGACGACATGCTTGAACCAAGGAACATTGACCCAGGTAGTGTGGATGATCATGTAGTACACAGTAGTATGGAATGAAGATCATGCTACAGTGGGGATCGGGAAATTTACCCTTACCCTACTATAGTGTGATCTCGGAGTTGGTATATATAATTTAGGGGGTGTGGGGGATGCAAGGGACAAAGAAAAAAAAAGGAATTGTGTCTAGATCTAAAAATGCCATAGTCCCCCCTTACTCTGCCCTCATTAGGCCAGTCTTTGAATATAATGCCCCCTTTTGGCATGTATATGTCCAGACACTTACAATAATTGGAACACTCACAGAGATACCTTGCTAAAAGGATACAAGGCCTAAACAACATATCCTTCATGGACTGAACCAAAGCCCTGTCACTTTATTCTGTATCCTACAGACTGCTAAGAGGTGACCTGTGTCTGGCATACAAGGCATCCTCCGACCCGTTACTGATAGATGTACTGCATATTAGCAAGTCAAATGGCATCAGAAATACTCAGTCTAGAGATCTAAAGCTCTTCTGCAACATCAACAGAAAGGTTTGGTGGGACAGACATATTTCATAGAGAATTCCACTGCTATGGAACTGACTCCCAATCCACATACAATAAAAATCATCCCTGTCCATTTTCAAGCGCAACTTAGGTCTATGGATCGGGAACAGAAACTTTACCACAGGAATGTCCTCTGTACTACTAATGAACAGATGCAGCTCTTAAATGCTTTATCCTATGCATGGGTCCCCTCAAACTATCTATGGAATGATCCGAGTTTTTCTCACTAGGAGAAAATATATACCAGCAACACTGGGATAGATAAGGCCAATCTATGACCAAATGGGATAGGTTATTTCAAACACAAAAAGGGAAACCGGCTATGCTTAAAATGACCTGCAAGGCAGCTAGCCTAGTACATACCTATGAACCTGTGAACAGGAAAATATTTGTGTTTAGTGGCACAGGGTTTTCCCACACCCACGTGGAGACATATCTCCCACATATAGTCTGTACAAGGTCTCTGTCAAACCTGTATTTATCTATGATTTTTTGGTCAAAGAAGTGTAAACCTTTAGCCTGGCATGCTGCCATGCTGAACACATCCTGGTCACAGGCTACATGAGTAGGTGCTCTTCAACCATGCCTTCCAGCATCCCCAGTTACATGACTGCCTCTTCTGTGAACTGCAGCATGCCTACCTGTCTGCAGTTATTAAATAAGGTCTCTGCCATCTTTCCTATTCTAATAAACAACATCTACCACTGCTCACTGTTGGCCAATTTCATTAGTGTTTGACCTTCAAATTATGTTACATTATCAGGTGTAGCCCCACTTATGTCTCAATTTTACTACACAACTTAGGATTTGCATGCACACTGAAATTCCTTTTTTGTGGAACCACCCTCACTATGTGGAGCAAAACACTTGTTAAACATCCTGTGCTTGAGACAAATTTCTTTTGGAATCTGACAGAGCAACAGCATTGTTCCTCTATAACATAAAATTACTGTGCATTACTAACTGCTTGCATGCTGAGGTCTTTTTTCAGTACAGTACATATAACACTTAGGAAGTATTTAATGTATATATTGTAAAGAGGAGACATTCGTTAACAATTTTAAAATAAAAATACTTTCTCTGGCAATTTCCAAAGTGTAATAACACCTTCAAGTGGTGTGGTATTGAAAAAAACTTTGAACTTTAAAGGACAAAAGTCTCTATCTCTAGAGAGGAGCCTCACTATGCCCCCTAGAAAGTCTGTGATTCCCAAATACCACCTTTTTGGATAAATATCATTGCTTCTTACAACAGAAACTAAATTACAGCTCAAAGATTGCAAACTTTTGACAGCACCATACTGTTGATTAAAATAATGTATATTGATGTGTGCTTTTGAGCCAACCACAGTCCTTCTTAACTCTTCACGAGAAAACTTTTATTTTGAATAAAGAATGTACAAAAATGAAATAAAAATGCATAGTTCAGATAGAAGTGAAGATACCTCCATTTTACCAGAATCATCATAATATCATCACTCCACTAAATTCATCATAGATTTATCACCATTCTGGCTTCAGTGCTGTAGGTAGAACGTCAGCTACCCTAGGCAATTACGTTGTTAACAACCTACCCATGCCAGATTAAAAAAAGTCCTGAAATCAAGCTGAAGACTAAAAAACAAGATTACATTCTAAACACAGCTGAATACAATTTGGACCTGGAATGGGAAAAGGGAAGTTGTGAATGGATGGATGGATGGATGGATGGACGGATGGATGGATGGATGGATGGATGGATGGATGGATGGATGGATGGATGAATGGATGCCAGGCTCTTCTTGCTACAGTTTAGCAAAGCTCCTTGCTACACTTTAGCAAAGCTCCTTGTCACACCTTTGGCTCTGAAGCTGTGGCAATATTTGTTAAATTCTAAAAAGGAGCTCATTTCTACAGTTCACTGAATGTGCTTTTCATCTGAGCAGCCACATTCACAATTAAGAATCATAGCTGTTTTAATGTTTTTACCCTACAGGCAATGCTATGGTAGGGACATATCAAGATTTACACTAAAGCACCAGTTGTGTCCCCATACTACTTGGCTCAGTGCAACCATCCCTGTCACCCTGCCTTTACTATAGTTCTGTGTATCAGCATTAGGACGCAGATCTCATTTAGATATATGCAGTTACATCAACAATACTCGCAATATTTTCACTTAATATGGCTACACTCATCATATTCAAAGTGAAATAACTCATAAACAAAAAAAGATATATTGTCATTGTAACTTCAACATTCCTCTGCACAAAAACACTGAACATTTGCTTTTGCGTCATCTTAAAAGTACTCAATTGTATTTATTACTGCCTGGTGTAACTCATTCTAAGCCTTTTAGTTTAAGCACCTGGGCTTCAGACCAGTTTTACATTAAGAAGGTTTGTGGTCTGCACTGTAGTGGCAGAACAGGTAGCTTACATCCTTCTAAGTTGGGAACTGCTGATTGAGGGCTCAGTGTCTGTTATTCTAAAAGTGTATTAATTCTGGTTTAAGCACTTGGGCTTCAGGCCAGTTATTTTACATTAAGAGGGTTCGTGTTCTGCACTCTTGTGGGAGGAGAGGCTGGACTCTGTCCTTCTGAGCTGGGAATTTCTGGTTAAAGGCTTATAGTGCCTGCATATTTGAACTGCTTCTTACTGAAATTGGTACACCTTGTTTGCTGTAGCATAGACTAGATCCAGGCCTGCTGAATCTAGCTTTGTTTGTATAACTTGAGCACTAATCCAGGCATTCTTTAAAGTATTCAGTTGTATTTATTACTGCTGGTAGTAACTTGATTAAAGTGTAGCTACCATTTCTAAGTCTTTTGGATTAAGCACTTGGGCTTCAGACCAGTTGTTTTACATTAGGAAGGTTTGTGGCCTGCACTGTGGTGGCAGGACAGGTAGCTTACATCCTTCTAAGTTGGGAACTGCTGATTGAGAGCTCAGTGTCTGTTATTCTAAAAGTGTATTAGTTCTGGTTTAAGCACTTGGGCTTCAGGCCAGTTATTTTACGTTAAGAAGGATTGCGGTCTGCACTCTTGTGGGAGGAGAGGCTGGACTCTGCCCTTCTGAGCAGGGAATTTCTGGTTAAAGGCTTATAGTACCTGCATATTCTAACTGTTTCTTACTGAAATTGGTACACCTTGTTTGCTGTAGCATAGACTAGATCCAGGCCTGCTGAATCTAGCTTTGTTTGTATGCTTGTTGTTTGTTTATTTCCCTGAAACGCTAATTCCACCTAAAACGCGGCCTTTTAGCACTTCTGTGGATCCCTAGTGATATCTGCATTGCTTACTGTACTTATTTCCTTGTTTCACTTGAAAGAAAGTTACTGTTTGTCGTTTTTGCATTTAAATTACCTGTAACACATTGCATTTAAGTTACCTGGTACTTGCTCACTAAAGCAATTATATAAGTCAGCTCTAAAAAATTAAAAGAACTACACCCTCACAAACTCCCCTGGAGTACCTTGTTCCCCATTGGCCCTTTTATTTCAATTATAAAGGAATTCCCAATACTATTCTAGCATGTCCAAAGGTCAGTTATCAATCTCCTCTCCGGTCCAGCTGGTGAATCTGGGAATCTTGAGGCAATGTTACAACTGCCTCATGTACACAGACAACCCTCTCCTCCTCCCAACAAATTCCAACACATGTGAGAGATGCAACCATATAGCCAAACTGGAGGCTAAGCTCTCTCAACTCAGTACTGGCGTAACCAGTCAGGAGGAGAAGGAAACCACACTCACTAATATTCCAGTCTCACATAGACCTACCACGACAACAAACCAAACACATAAACACACAAAAACATACTCGGAGGCTCTAAATAAAAATCTGTCTAAGCAGCAGAGACCTCCAAAGCAGACACCCAAGCAACCACTACCCCAAAAAAAACACATGCAACACATAGCTCACAAAGCCAGTGTGCTGAACAGTCACAGCCCTTAAGGCTAAACAACACACCTGATACACTTGTAATAGGTGACTCTATCGTCAGGCACACTGACGTCCCGCTCACCAGGCTGAACAAAGAGAAGGTCACGGTGAGCTGCCTGTCGGGCGCTAGGATCCGCCACATAACACAAGCACACAGGTCACTCCAAGGCAAGTACAAATATGACTCAGTCATTGTCCATGCTGGTGTGAATGACCTGAGATGTACCTCCCTGGACTACATGAAAAGAGACATAGAGGAGCTCTCTGAGCATGTAGCCCAGGCCGGTATGACCCTGACCTTGAGTAGCATCTTACCCTCACCAAGAATGATGCCACAATATGAAGACAAGATGATCAATTTCAACAATTGACTTAAGTGTTGGTGTCATTCAAAGGGGATCCAATGCCTGTCAGCCTGGGATGACATGCTCGACAAGCCACGATGCTTCGCTAGGGATGGCTTGCACCTGTCATCCCTGGGCTTTCGGATATTGGCAAAGGCTCTTGCTACCCCCATAGTGACTTTTTTAGGCAAGGCTCAAAAGACAAACCCTCCTCCATAGGTATCACAAGGGATAAGAAACTAAGAGTAATGCTACTCAACGCCAGAAGTCTTAACCTCAAGATGCACGCACTCAAAACTCTCCTTAGCATGGAGAACATCGATATCTGTGCAGTAACAGAAACCTGGTTCAAGGCTCCCGAGAGCACCCCAGCACTACCAGGTTATACCTCATACCATGCTTTTCGGCCCCAAAACTTGGACCGAACCACAAAAGGAGGGGGAGTATCAATATTCGTCAAAGATACCCACACCTCCAGGTTGGTGGCACAGCACGAAGCATCAGAGACTATCCATGTGCAACTAACTGTGGGTAAAACTGCCTTCCAGTTTATAGCCTGCTACAGACCACCCCCCCAAACACAGAAACCCCACTCGGCCTTCCTGAGAATACTGGAAAATATGAAGGTTTCTCCAAACACCATTATATTGGGCGACTTCAACTACCCAAACATAGACTGGGAGCATTACTCTAGCTCCAACACCCTATCCCAAAGGTTCCTAGAATTTATAAACTCAAATGCTATGGAACAACTTGTTACCACTCCCACAAGAGGGGAAAATATACTGGACCTGATCATCACCAACATGGGGACACTATGCTCCAGACCAGAAGTGTATCCCTCACTGGTAAGATCAGACCATAAACTAATCTCACTGGATATTCACATCCTGACCCCACCCCCTGCCCAGAAAACCACAGTGAAAAACTTCTCTAAAGCAAACTTCATACGCCTCAAAACCGAGGCGAAATCCTTCAAAGCCCCCGGGCCTGTAGAAAATACGGCCCAGACCGCAGAATCCTTTATAAACGCATTCTATGAACACCTTCAGGAATGCATGGATCATGCAATCCCAAATAAAACCAAGACCCAATCCTCCAAAGGCAGGCGTCCTGTCTGGTGGACCCCAGCCATAAACAAACTATACAATAGAAGGAGGAAGCTACTACATGATAGAGCAAAATCCCAAAAAGGGAAGGCATCTCTGATCAGTATTAGCAAAAAACTACGGGCACTCATAAAATCGTCTAAGGCCAGCTTCGAGAGAAAAATTGCACAGGACACTAAGGATAATCACAAGGCTTTCTTTAGTTATGTTAGGAACCTGGGTGGGAATTCCCAGATATGCTCAGAATTAGTCCAAAATGACAAAAATACACCGAGCCCACAGACATTGCCAACATCCTAGCTGACAAGTTCAGTGCAAACTTCTCCCCTCCCCACCAAAGGGCAAATATCTATCCCAACAGAGTGCTGCCCCTGACATCTCAGATGCTCAGGTAAGAGCCGCCCTCTCCAAAGCAAAAACACAGCATCAGTGGGACCAGATGGTGTCCCGGCTCGTCCTACATGAACTCCAAGAAGAGCTAAACCCAAACATAAAACTACTGTTCAATCTTAGCCTTACTACAGGATATGTACCCAAAGAGTGGCGTACAGCAACAGTGGTCCCTCTCCACAAAGGTGGTGCCTCAACGGATCCTGGAAACTATCGCCCCATAAGCCTGACTAGCTTGGTCTGCAAAGCTATGGAAAGGATCATCATGGACCTCATAAATAAAGATATTGGGGACCTACAGACACTGGATCCTACCCAGTTTGGCTTTGTTAAGGGCAGATCCTGCTTCTTAAACCTGGTCGATTTCTTTGAAACAGTTACCAAGGCCATTGACAAGAGGAAGGTGGTCCACACAGCCTACCTGGACCTCGCAAAAGCCTTCGATACAATACCCCACTCGGGCATTATAGATAAGCTCACCAGCTTAAATATAAACCCCTATGTCACTAGATGGGTTGCAAACTGGCTCAAAGACAGAACCCACATGGTTAGAATTGCTGGAGCCATGTCAGACTCCAAACCAGTTACAAGTGGCATCCCACAAGGCTCAGTCCTGGGACCTCTCTTGTTCGGTATATATTTCTCGGTGGTACAGGCCAACACGGAAGGACTGTGGCTGACCAAGTTCACAGATGACTGCAAACTGGGCGCCATAATAACTCTCCAGCTGACACAAGCATCCTCCAAAAGGGCCTCATAGAAACAGACAACTGGTGCCAGAGCCATGGCCTCAAGCTAAACGCCAAAAAGTGTATAGTCATCCCCTCTGGCAAAAACAAAGTGCCCACAAATTACCACATAGGTGGTAATCCATTAAGTACAGAAGAAGTCATTAGGGACCTGGGGACCCAAGTTGATAGTAATCTCTCATTTGACAACCATGTGGCCAAAGTGGTTAGAAAAACATTTTATATAGCCCACCTAATCATGAAGGGATTCACATCTAGATCAGGGGAGGTCATCGTGCCTCTTTACTCATCCCTCATCAGGCCCATAATTGAGTACAATGCCCCTTTTGGGATGTACCTTACCAGACACCTGCAGCAACTGGAAAGACCCCAAAAGTATCTCACCAAGAGGATCAAAGGGCTCAAACAGATGCCATATGCTGCCCGGTTAAAGAAATTCCAGCTCTACTCAGTGGCATACCGCCTGCGCAGAGGCGATCTGTGCCTGACGTATAAAGCCATGTCCAGCCCGGAATTAATGGACATGCTGCACCTCAGAAAATCCAAATCCCATCGAGCTACGTGCTCGAGAGACTTGAACCTCAGCACTGAAATAAATAGGACATGCTGGAGGGACAGATTCATAACCCAGAGGCTCCCTTCACTCTGGAATAAAATCCCAGTCCAGGTTAGGCAGAGTCCCACATTGACTCTCTTCAAGAGGAATCTTGATGAGTGGATGGGAGATCATAGGTTTACCCCAGGTATCACTTCTGTGTCACTGTTAGACAGAGGCACAGTATACTAACCTCGAAAAAGGGCATAGCAAAATTAATTTAAAATGGGTGGCGAAAGCCAAACACACTCTGGCTAGGCTTATAAATGCCCTAGGTCAGATAGCCTAGTATGAACCTATGAACCTATGATAGTTTTTGTGCATCGGCAGTTTTACAAAGAAAAAGAGAAGATAAGATAGCGTCGGGTTTAACAGTAAAAGGAAAGCAACTTTTAAACAAAACATAACAGGTAATGTAACAGAAGAATATGTCCATTGTCCAGTTCTATATACATGAATGAATTGAAGTGCTATTAGAGGGCGGGTGCTGGCTACAAGGAATGGCCCCTGGAATCATTACCCTTGGAATGACTGTGTATCCATGAATATGTTTTGTATACATACAAATTCAGCTTTTTGCTGAGGAGCAAAAACAGATGACATACAGACATTTTCTAAATTTCATGAGAGATATGAAGACATTTTCCATATTTCTTAACAAATTAAAAAAGATAAGTAAAACATAACAGGATAACAAGTTTACTTCGATTGAAAAGTTTTTCATTGTACAAAACTGCCTACAAAATGAGTATTGTTTTGCATACATATATTATGTATTATTCTGAAAAATGGGCTAAATACAAAAAACTCAATTTGCTATATTCCCATGCCATGCAGTATGACCTTGCTGTCTAGATTTTGCACTTGCTGTTTTCCTATACATTACATTCTTATTATGAAGCAAATGTTGTGTGGAGTGCTGAAGCTATGGATCAGAAAATGCATTTCCTACCCAAACTGTACACAGTAGCATACCTACATCTCTAACCCGATACCCTCTACATTTCCATTTATCTCACTTGTTTTCATTTTGAAAGAAGGGATTTTCTTTTTTTTTTTTTTTTTTTTTTTTTCCTGTTTTGTAAGAACATTTATTTGATTGCTCGCACAGGGAGTTTTGTTGATGCACTCTTTATTTATCCCTCTTAGTCTGATTATTTGTATATTGTTCTTGGGGTGGGAAAAGCATTGCACATAATTCTGCATGAGCTTCATAGTGACAACATTTACAAACAGACCAATGAGAACAGAATAAGGCTAACTACATTATTTAGTTAGTTAGTTAGTTAGTTAGTTAGTTAGTTAGTTAGTTAGTTAGTTAGTTAGTTATATTTTTTTAACCAGCTTAGTGGGCTGGACCCAGACCTTTTTTAACCATGACCTAGGCCTAAAAAGGAGCCCTGCTTTGCAGAACCTGTTTTATGGCAGTACTTACTACTAACCAGAGTATTCTGATATTGTAGAGAATACATATATACTTTTTTTCACATACTGCATATCATTGGAAGATGGACACTGAAGCACATGGAAAAAATCACCCAGATGCAGGGAGGACATGTAAACTCCACACGGAAGGCAACCCAGTCAAGAATCACTCCCGGGATCTCCTCTTGTTGTGAGGCTGTAACACTGCTAGCTGTATGACTGCACCAGCCTTCACGATAACATGCAAAGCAAAATTACACCACCCTACTCAATTTCACCATATAGTGTGCTTTAATTTGTAATGCAGAAAACAGTGTCACTTATACTAAAATTTTTACGAAATGGTATAACTGAATGACACTATGTTTTTTACAATCTCTGTTGAGCCAAGCAGAGGTATTGTCACTGTCCACTGTGCAAGCATAATAATTGCAACAAAACTTTACCTTAGTAAGTTTAGTATTGTGCCTATATGTTTTTAAGGCTTGTCACTACAAAATCCCAATATGTTTCTGACACTATCAGTCCCTTATTTAATTCAATAGTACAGTGCCAGTGTTACTTCTTTGTTACTAAGGCGTGATACAGAATGTCACATTTCTATCTGGAAATGGACCCAAAGACATGGTCTAAAACTCATTGCCAAAAATGCGTTATAATATCCTTTAGGAAACTGTTAACACAAGCTAATTACTCTTAGGTTCATAGGTTCATAGGTTGGTACTAGGCTATCGGACCTAGGGCCTATACAAGCCTAGCCATAACAATTCCCTGGCTATTTCTTCCCACACTATTTACTTCCCTGGACCCCTGTTTAGCAGGGCAATTGACGTGATACCCGGGGTAAATTTCCTATTTCCTATCCAATCGTCAAGGTTCCTTTTGAAGAGGTCCAAAGAGGTGCTCTGCTTGACATGTATGGACAGTCTACTCCAGAGTCTGGGGAGTCTCTAGATCAAGAACCTAGCCCTCCAGCATGTTTTGTTTATTGTGATGACAAGGTTTAGATCCCTGGAGCGTGTGGCTCTGAGGGATGGGATTTCTTTAAGTGTAGCATGTCCAACAGCTCTGGGTTTGACATGGCCTTGTATGTTAATTAGAGATCGCCTCTGAGTAGACGATATGTGACAGAGTATAGCTGGAGTTTTTTAAGGTAGTCAGTGTAGGGCATCTGCTTTAGGCCTGTGATTCTTTTAGTGAGGTATTTCTGTGGCCTTTCCAGTTGTTGCAGATGTCTTAAGAGGTACATACCAAACAGGGCATTGTATTTTATAATGGGTCTAATGAGGGATGAGTACAGTGGGACAATGACCTCCTTTTCCCTGGATGAAAAGCCCTTAGTAATGAGGTGTGCCGCATAGAAGGATTTCCTGACTGTTGTGGCAATGTGGTTATCAAAGGTGAGACCACTGTCCACCTGTGTCCCTAAGTCTATTATCACACTTTCGGTGTTTAGTGTACTGACACCTATGTGGTAATTCATGGGTACATGTTTTTTCCCAAAGGGGATAACTATACATTTCTTGGGTCTATATTAGAACATCGAAGTTTCAAATCTTTGAATGTTCTAATATCGAACCCTATTCATGTAGGGATTAATGCCCAGCTTAGTAAGTCTATCTATGATTCCAGAGTGGGAGATGGTGTCAAAGGCCTTGGCATGGTCCAGATATGCTGTATGGACCACCTTACCCTCATCCACAGCTCTGGAGACTGATTTGAAGAAGTCAATCAGGTTCAGGAGACAAGATCAGCCCTTCACACACCCAAACTGGGTGGGGTCCAGTGTTTGAAGGTTGCCAATGTCTTTGTTTATAAGTTCCATGATAATACATTCCATGGCCTTGCAGATCAGGCTCGTCAGACTGATGGGGCAGTAGTTCCTGGGATCCAAGGTGGATCCTCCCTTGTGGAGTGGGATAACTGTAGCCGTGCGCCACTCAGTGGGCATGAAGCCTGAGGTGAGGCTATGATTAAACATGACACTTAGGTGAGGTGCCAGTTAATTTTGTAGTTCATGTAATACACAGCCCAGGATGTCATCTGGTCTCATGGATGATGTATTCTTGGCTTTGGAAAGTGCGTTTTTTTACCTGCGTGGCCGTTATTACCAGAATTTGGCAATCTTTCGATATTGAGATGGGCCATTAAGGTGGTGAGAGGGGGGTGAAGTTGGCACTGAATTGATCTGCCAGGATATTGGCAATATTCTTGGGATCAGTATATTTAATGCCATTCTGTTGTAGCTCAGAGCAGATCTGAGCATTGCCATTTAGATTCTTGACATAGTTATAGAATGCCTTGTGGTTGTCTTTGGAATCTTTGGCAATTTTATTTTCATAACTAACTTTGGAGGATTTTATTTGGGGTCTCAGCTTCTTACTGAGGGTGGTAAGGGAGTTTTTTGCATCCTGGGATTTTCCTCTTTTCTGCAACAGTTTCTTCCTTTTGTTGTAAAGTTTGTTTGTGGCAAGGGACCACCAGATTAGCTTCCTTTTTTTGGAGGAAAGCATATTGGTTCTATTTGGGATGGCACGATTCATGCATGAGTGGATGTGCTCATTCAGTGCCTTAGTGTAGGATTCAGCAGTTGAACTTTCAGTTCCTGTCTGCATGGGTGTCATGCAGTTTGTCACTTCTGACTTGAGTAGCATGAAGTTGGCTTTGGAGAAGTTTTTTATGGAGGTTTCCTTACTGGGGGGTGGAGGTGAGATATGGATGTTAAGGGTGATTAGCTTATGGTCACACCTGACCAATGAGGGGGTGACCACAGGTGTGGAGCATTGATTTCCCATGTTGGTAATGACCAGGTCTGGGATATTGGAGCCCCTGGTGGGTCTATGGATTAGTTGATCCAAAGTGTTGGAATTTATGAATTCCAAGAACCGTTGGGCAAAGGTATTGGTACATGAGTAGTTTTCCCAGTTAATGGCAGGGTAGTTGAAATCACCCAGTATTAGGATGTTTGGTTGTACCTTAATATTTTCCAGTATGTTTAGAAAGGTGTAGTGAGAATCTTGGGGCATGGTGGGGGATCTGTAGCAAGCTACAATTTGGATTGCAGTCTTACCTAGTGTTAGTTGCACCTGGAGAATTTCAGACGTATTGTGTTGGGCAATTAGCCTGGTGGTGTGAATATCCTTGGTGAATATGGACACTCCTCCACCTTTAGTGTTTCAGTCCTGGTTTGGTGGCCGAAAAAGTGTGGTAAGAATTGTAGCCTGGTATTGCAGGGCTGCTCTCTGGAGCCTTGAACCAGGTCTCAGTTACTTCACAGATATCAATGTTCTCCATTTTTAGGAGTGACTCGACAGAGTACATTTTGAGGTTTAGACTTCTAGCATTGAGTAGCATTACCTTCAGAATTTGCATGCTTGTACCTGTTACAGTGGTGGTTTTGTCCTTTGAACTTTGCCTAAAAAAGGCACTATAGGGGTGGCAAGAGCCTTAGCCAGTAACCTGAATCCCAGGGGCGACAGGTGCAGACCATTTCTGACAAAGCATTGTGGTCTGTCGATCATGTCGTCCCACGCAGACAGATACTGGATTCCCCTTTGAACAACATCACAAGCTTAGCCAATTATTGAAGTCAATCATTTTGTCCTTATATTGTGGTATCATTCTGGGCCAAGACAGGATGCTACTCAGGGCTAGGGTCATGACTAAAGTGTTAGGTCCATTGTCTTGCCTTAGGGGCTGTTGCTGGGTGGCACACTGGTGTTGTGAGCTATGTGACACTTTGGTTGTTTTGATTGGTTGAATTTGATTGGTATTAGTATATTACAGCCTTTGTGTTAAGGGTTCTTTGTTCTGATGAAGGCTTCTGTGTCAAGCTGACAGCATTTAATTTTGAGTGATTAAAACTTTTTTTTGTTTTTCCCCAGTGGTATCCGTTTTTTTTTCATCATGGCAATTTGATTTATGTCTATTGTATACTAGTCTATTACCTCTTAAACTTTTACATTGTTTATTGTATATTATTTTATTACTTGATGTTCTACTGCATTGTATTGTATTTTACTATTGCATTGTATAGTAGTTTAGGGAGCCTTTTCTTCCAGGGCCTCCACTGAAAATGGATCACGAACACAGTCAAACTTTCCTGGTTACCAAATGTCAAATAAATAAATAAATAAGTTCTCAGGGGGCCTATCCACCTCCATCACAACACCCAGCACCACACTGTGGAACTATGTGGAGATGATACTGCATTTAAGTGAAGCCAGAAACTCCTCCATCTCCATAAGATGTGTTTCATTAGACAAACTGCCACCTGTCAACATCTATTCCTGTGCAACATCTTCAGCTGTATGGTGACAACACATATCATATCAGCCATTCTGTGATGAACTATATGTTAATTTTGAACCTGACCATTTACAGCATTAACACTGGTGACTCTTCCCAAATGACATGGTCATGGAAAGGCTGGTTGGTGTAATACACTATAAGGAGCTGTCTACCATGTCATGTTAAGTGTATGTACACTGAAACTGTTAGTATAGCTGTGGAGTCAATTCCTCCCAAAATCAAAATTCTGTTGTCATGGCAATGTGCATTCATGTGTCATCACAGACATATGTAGGCACCACTTCAAAATCTGTATATGTACTTTCCATGCTTATTATTTGACCAGGCATTTCACAATATGCAGTACAGATAAGTGTACTGCTTTCCACAATATGCAGTAAATGTATCTGTCCCTTGTCCTGTGCTTGGTATATTTATTATGTGATTGGCATGTTTCTTTTGTATATGCATAGTCTGATCTTAGCAAAACTGAAATAACATCACTGGCCATATGCACAAATGGGCTGTCCTAATAAATATCTCCTGCAGTTAGTGTGATCATATGTCAGACTGCATGTTAAAATGGCTTTTGGCTTAGTTGCCCCATACCCCACTCAATGTAATGCTCAGATAAACAGGTTGATGACATTTGTGTAAGGCCTACTATAAAAAGGTTATTTTACTTCACTCTATGAGTATCAACATAGTCAAAAATGCAATTTAATTGCATTTGTATGCCTCTTCCCATATTTTGTCATCCTTTATGCATTTATTTATGTATTTATGTATGTAGTTATTTATCTCCATTTCTGTTGCCTTCATATGCAGCTGCAAAGTGATCAGCGCAATTTACACAGAATAGCTTTTGTCCCTCACAGATTGGAGCAGCAGCACCCCACCAGCACCATCAGAGGTTCCTTTACATCTGGGTCCCAGCCTGCTACAGTTACCTCCACACCTCCTGCCCTACCTGCGCTATCTGCATCCAGTAGCCCTGCACTGAAAGATTATACATTGCTATCCACTGGTAGTAGATCAAGTGGAGGTGACACTTTTGTCACCCCTCAAGAGCTGCCAGAGCTTGAGAAAGAGATAACAGCTAGAAGGTTGGATGATCACATAAAAAACATGTTCCAGTGACTAATTGCATTGCAACCCTTCTCGGATATGCTTTTGAGGCAGGACTCAGTGATGGCTCCCAGGGTGATGATTAATCTCCCATTGGGTCTAAGCTGGCAGAGACTATATCACCGAACATGCAGTCCTATCCCCAAATATAGTGCTCCCATCCCTATTGTATCTAGGCCCACCCCAGTATGTTGTACAAACTTCCCTTCACCATTGTCTTCCCTCTGTTTTCTGTGTCCTACACCATTCTTTTCCTCTCACTCATTGTGTTACCCCACACCTTGTCAGCTATGTCTGTCTTTCTCTTTAGCCTACCCTCCCACTCTTACTCACCACTTACTTCTCTGACTTCCTCCACAACATTCACTTCTCGATAAAAAAATGAAAAAGGCACATGTCCTACAAAAAATACTCCCATCCATACTTCTCAGCCTCTAGGATAGTTCTGAAATGTTCACATGAATGATTATAAATTTTCAGCCCAAAGTGCAGTTGTCTGATCAATCATCAACAATTACTGTTAGTAGATAATTACAAATATTTGTTATAGGTCACAATCATTATTGAGCTAAGAGTTGAAGATGAATGTTCCTATCAGACCCCTATCCTGCTCACTCCTCATTTGCTTATGTTCTGTCCTGTGCTCCTATTTCCAGCCTTTAATCTAGGAAAAAAATAAACACACTACACACGTGCCTAAAAATGCTTATACATTAAAATCATCTTTCTTTGGTCACACATTGCTTAACAATTTGCAAAGAGTAATGTTGATGTCTGTATATAATCACAGAGAAATAACACTTTATATACTTTTGCAAATCTGAAGAAATATCCATGACATGCACAAAGGATATTTCCATTGGTCATGCAACTGAACTGAGTGTAGTTGCACATCACCAAGCAATTTCAAAATACGCTAAAGATAATAGCTTCTTTGTGACAGCTTCAATGATTCAATGTATTCACAATGTAATGAGTCTATTCTCAGAACACTAGGTGCAGAGTTATAATTCTCTGAAGATGGTGTGTTGTTTTAAAATAAAAGATCTTGTTTCTATCATGCAGCTGCATGCACTTCCCCTGTGATATTCAGTTTTCAGTCTTCACAGATTTAAAATTCCCTTGAATGTGTGTTTTCTGATGTCTGCACTATAAGTTCTTCTGTGGTGTCACTTGTTAAAGCAGTGTGCTAGAGAAGAGCAGTAGCAAAGGCATGGGTTCAAATCCATCAACATGTGTTCCATTCCCTGAAGTGAAATATTTCTATTGTCCAATTTGTAAATTCTGTCAGGGTGTTTGGCACTTTCTAACAAAACTTAAGTATGGATTCATTTATCATTGATGGACTAAGAAGTTAAAATATATTCTCCTAACACACCTCCATCCTGCTCATTCCTTATTGACTCATCTTGTGTTCTAGCCTCCATTTGCTTTACTTTTTTATCTCTGTACTATACCTCATTACTAGACTTTAACCTTCTAAAATAGATAACACAAAATGCCCATAACAAAGGATATCTTCCTGAGGTGATATGTTGCACAATGGGTCACAGAGAGCAATGTTGATACACATGTACAGTGTTCAGTTTTCTGTCATCAACAGTGTTCTAACATTCCCCTGGAATGTATATTTTTGACAACTTCGCTACAAGTTTTTCTATGGCTTCACTTGCTAATACACTGATCTACAGAATATCATTTTTAGAAAGGCAGGGGCTCAAATCCATTGAGCTTTACCTCATATCATTCTGCACAAAAATCAGTACCATGTGCTAATAATTTGTCATTGGTCATGCATATGAGCTGACCATTGTTGCACATCACCATGAAAATAAAATAAATCTAATGCATCTAGTGTAACTTCTTCCATGGCTCAATATATTCGTGCAGTGATGTGTAGATTGGCAAAACACTGTGGGGTGTTTGTTTACAATGTTGTGTTTCCAGTCAACACTATTTTAACATTCCCCTGGAATGTGTTTTTCAGCACACATTTCTAGGACTGCTTCAGCGCTATGTCATTTTAGTGCACTAGTCTATAGAATATCAATAAAAAAGAAGCAGACAGCAACCAAAGGATGCTGAGATAACCAGTAGAAAAATGTAAAGAAACAAATCAAAGCGACCACCATGGCAACTGGCTTAAACTTTAATAAAATAAAAAATATTAGGATAAGCGCTTTCACACAATCAGTGCTTCTTCAGATCCACATACAAAGTATAATAACATGCAACTTCTTAATATAAAATTTAAAACATAAAAAAAACAATGAATGAAATACAGAGCAGCCAATGAAAAAAGGCAACTAATTCAGTAATGCAACATCTTTTTCTTTAAGGCTGGTTTTAATGGCATACTAACATTAATGCCTGGTGATTTATCTGTCTGCAGTGTGGCAAAGCATTTTATTCCGGCCACTTCTGTTCTGTTAATCAAATCTCCACTCCTTATATCATCTGTTATAAGTTGCACTACAGTAAAAGAATGGCCATTATTAGTAGATATGTACTTAGCCAATGCATTCAACGTGTTTGCATTCCTGATATCACATAAATGCTGCAAAACATGCTCTTTCAGCATTCTGTTAGTTTTACCTATGGAGAATGAAGAACATAACTGACATTGTGCCAAATAGATCAAATTCCATGAACTACAATCTGCATAGAAATTAAACAAAAACCTGCATCCTGATATGGGATGTACAAAAACATTGATGCAGGACATAGCCTGACAAGCCTTGCAGTGTCTGCATGGATGTGTACCCAACCTAGTTGATGTAAGTAATGGTTTCTTATTTTAAGTTTAACAAAGTTGCCTCTTAAGAGAAAAGTTACTCTTAAAAGTAAATCTTGGTCTATCTCCTACAACTTTTTTAATCTTCTCATCAGACAACAAAACAGACCAATTCTTGGTGATAATGTCACACACCCTGCTAATGTTACTGCTATATGTTAATGGAACCCTAGTTATATGACTGGGTGGGTTGAGCCCCAGTATCATGAATTGAACCTGACAAAGGAATGTTATGACCAATATCTCTAGCAAAGTAGAGTTTACCTACAGCAGGACACAGGTTATTAGCTTCCTTAAGTGCTTTGCTATCTCTACCATTCTGTATCTTCTCTCAAGAAAGTCATGTTTCAGTCTATCATTAGCTTGTGTATAATCATGACTATTAGTGTGTAACCTAGACAGCCTCAAAAATTGCCCTTTAGTTATATTTTTAAATATATGGGTAGGATGCATACTTGAAAGGTGAAGTAATCAATTTCTTCTACAATCTTTTCTAAATAGTGAATTCTTTATGATTCCATCTTGAATGGTTATACTAACATCTAGAAAGTCTATGTGATTATCTGAGTAACTTAAAGAAAATGTAAAGCATATACTGTGTTGTTCCATATAATCAACAAACTCTTTTAGTTCTTCATTGGTCCCTTTCCATAAAATAAAAATGTCATCCACAAATCTCTTATAATATAAAATATGTGAACTGAACGCATGACTGGATAAAACCACTTTACTTTCCCAGTTAGCCAAAACTAAGTTGGCATAACTGTTGGTGCATGGTGTTCACATCACCACTCCAAGTTTTTGCATATAAAAAAACATAATTAAAAACAAATATATTATTATCCAGTGCCATTTCTAATAAGAGGCCTAACAAATCAATATGTGCTGGTGTATACTGAGTATTAGCTTTTAAAAAATCTTTAACTGATTCAACACCAAAATCATTTAGTATTATAGTGAATAATGTACAAATGTCTAATGTGACTAATAATATATCTGATTCTGTAGATTTCAAAGTACTTGTGTAATCTCCCAATGAACATAAGAAATGTTCAGTATCTCTAATGACTGCTTGTGGTTTAGCCAATGGTCGCTTTAGCTGGTTTTCTATAAAAATTGAGATAAACTCTGTTACCCACCCTCAACCTGAAACTATGGGGTGCATTGGTGGATTAGACATCTGTTTGTGTATCTTGGGTAATCCATGAATAATAGGGACAAGAGGCTTTTCCACATACATAAAATCATATAACACATTACTTATCCTGGAGCTCAACAACAGCTCATATAAATGAGAATGTGTATTTTTAATCATATTCTTAACATCAATATGAGTGATAGTAGCATAAGTCATAGTGCCATTCAACATTTCAGTCATGCTATTAGCATACTGCACAGTATCAAGCAAAACAACAGCACCACCTTTATCAGTAGGATGAATGGATATATCAAAATTGTCATGCGGTTATTGTAGCACTATGTATCTCTATTCAGATTAAAGAAATTCCTGTTAGAATGTGTGTTATTAAGTTCATTAAAAAGTTCAGCTTTGCAAATTTTCAAAAAAAAGTTAATGACAGAGGGAATTTGTGCGTTAAACAAGCTGGGTTTCTTCAAACATTCAATTTTGGAAGAACTGTTAACAGGATCCATTAGCCTCAAAGCAATATTTCTTGCGAATAACCTGAGGTTGGCAATAATGTCACTAACCTGTGATGTACTGGCTGGAACAAAACTTAAGCTTCTATCTAAAAGTAAAAAAAGCACAAACAGCCCCTTGTGGAACCAGAAACATTACTTGCAATAAAAACAACTAGGGTATCTCCACAAATCCAATTTATTTAGGCACACAGTACAACCAGTCAAGTGCTTTCATCTTAAAATCTAAGACTTCATCAGAACAGTGCTAATTACATCACATCCTCCTTAAATAAGTCCTTGGACTAATCAAGTATCTCCACCCCTCTAAAATCAAATAGATTATCAGTGATAAAATCTTAAAATATGTAAATATAGATACATCTGACAATAAATACCAACATTGTTTATTTAATGTAAACTGTTACAATTGTTAAAATGTCGAGTCAATGGTGGATCTATTTGCGTTTCCTGGATGACATCTTTGTCTTATGGAAGAGTGGAGACACTATCACAGAATTTTTTGAATACATTAATGGTATTAGTGACTATTTTAAATTCACTAGTACTTATAGTAAGGACTCTATTAACTAGTTAGACATTACAGTGTCCAAGGACAGTATATATTTACATCTAAGATCTTTAGGAAACCTACTTTTTCTAATGACTACTTAGAATTTAACAGTTGCCATCCAGGATTTATTAAGAAAAACATAGTAAAGGGACAAATGGTGAGACTCACCAGAATGTTTTCAGATAAGGAGATTTTCAAAAGGGAAATGGGTACCTTAGTGGAATCTTTTATTGAGAGGGGTTACCCAATGGTTTACTCTATTTGTGAGGGTGTGATGGTAGAGTGGGGCAAGAGATATAAACCATTACTAGGTCCACCATTAAATTCTTTGGACACAACAAGACAAAAGGTTGATAATAGATACACCCAAGCTATGGTACTAACGTATGGTGAACTAAGAAACCTATAAAACAGATAGTGAATAGGAACTGGGTCATGTTCAAAGGTAACAGTGAACTATTGGACTTCTTAGGAAAGGAGCCCTCTTTTGTTTATAAAACCAATTACAACTTAAAGTTTTTATTAGAACACTCTACCAAGGTTAAAGGACCCCAGGGAGGTACCACAAAATGTGGTGCCTGTCAAAATATTCTGGAAACTGTTCATGTGGAAACTGGGTCCCCGAAGAGGAATTTAAGATTGGTGGCGGGGTTCTTGTGGTTCTAAGGGGGTTGGTATATGTAGTGGTGTGTCAAAACTGCTATTGTTATTATGTAGGTAAAACTGAGAGGGCCCTCCAAAAAAGGATCTATGAAGAACAATATGCTGTAAGACGGGAGGATGACAACAATGCTTTATATAAACATTTTAAGGAAAATGGCAAATGCAAAGTTTTTTTATTTGGAATTTTGGAAATTGTTGAAAAGGACCCTAGGGGAGGGCACTGAAAAAAACAGATTAGAGAGGGCAGAATTGAAATGGCAGATTAGGTTGAAAGCCACAGCACTCCCAGGTATTAATGAAGCGTGTTGTACTATGCCTGTGTTAAAATATCAGGCACTAACATTTTAAACTTTCAACAGGATGGTTTTAACATGACACACACATTTTAACAATTGTAACAGTATACATTAAATAAGCAATGTTGGTATTTATTTTCAGATGTATCTATATTTATGTATTTTAAGATTTTATTACTGACAATCTATTTGATTTTAGAGGGGTGAAAACTCTTGATTGGTCCAAGGACTTATTTAAGGAGGATGTAATGTAATTAGCACTGTTCTGATAAAGTTGTAGAGTTTAAGATGAAAGCACTTGACTGGTTGTACTGTGTGCCTAAATAAATTGGATTTGTGGACATACCTTAGTGGTTTTTATTGCAAGTACTGTTTTTGGTTCCATGAGGGGCTGTTTTTGCTTTTCTTGGTCTTTGCTCAGCTCCATTTCTATTTGGTTGTTACTCTATCTAAAAGTCTTTTTTGTGATTCAGTCAACATCATGGAAGATAAATTCACAATTAAGGAAGACATTTCTTGTGTGTTTTCCCTTCCATTGCTGGCTCTTCCTTGGTTGACATTTTCCATCACTTCCAGCTCAGGCTGTGAGAACACACACTCCTCTGTGATTGGGGGAATTTGAAAGGGGCTGGCAAACTTAGAAAAACCTTATCTGTATGCTTGTGGACAGCTGTAGTTTTAGGTTTAGCTTCTCCTTGCAGAAAATGATTTGATGCAAGTTTGAATGGTTCATCTGTGCCAGTAGTTTGATCTATCTTGCCAATAGTTGGGGACACTATTTATTGTTTAGTATTATTCAGAAGTTGATTTTCTATTAGAGATGGCAGTATCTCTTTTTTGCTGCTCACATGACCATACAAAAATGTGTCTTTGCCTAAAGTCACCAAAATCTCTTTCAGGTTTTATTTTTTTCTGCATTTGCAGATGATGATCATATGCAGAGACACCTATTAAAACATTATCTATTTCTGAAGCATAACAGGCATCACCAAACTTTACATATAGCTCCTTCTGTAAAGCCTCCACTCTCACAATAAGTTCACTTTCTTGGGAATGAAAAAATATATGAGGAGCTTAATGTAATTAAATCTTAAATCCATATTTACCTTTTGCCATTGTTTTAGTATCTCTGGATAAGTCTCTCCATATGTAAGCATACCCAGGATCCTTAAACTCCTTGGGATTACCTTGTAATGAAGGCAAGCCTCCAGATGGAGGCATTACCATTGTAGCCACTTTAATTTAAATACATTATTTTCAAAGTCTTCCAAGGTAGTTTTAAAAGTGCCTCAGTCTAGAGGCTCTTGTGATGACTCTTTACGTGTTAAATTCAGCTAAAGTAGCAGTTTAGTATCAAATTTCAAAAGATGTTTTAGATGTCTGTGCCTGGAGGTCTCATCATTAGGACAATAGCCAAGTTCTATATCACAGCCTTAAGCCATGTGTTGCTGTATAACCACAATATAAGCAACAACAATAAAAAGAAGCAGATGGCAACCAAAGGACACTGAGATAACCAGTAGAAAATGTGAAGAAACAAATCAAAGCAACCATGACGGCAACTGGCATAAACTTTAATAAAATAAAAATATTAGGATAAGCACTTCACACAGAATATCAGCAATGAAAGCAGGTATTCAAAGCCATGTGTATGTTTTTTTTTTTTTTTTTTTTTGCTATCATCGATTCAGTTCCCTGAAATACATTTTTTCATCAGCCATTCCTGTGATCACTTTTGTGGCACTCCTTGTTAATCTACTGGAGTGCCAATTACCAGTGGCAAAGGCAGATATTGAAATCCATTCCAGTGCCTTTCTCTTTTCTTGCTATCATGCGTTGAGTTCCCCAAAAATGTGTTATACTGACACCTTCTTATGAATGATTCTGTGGAATGACTGGCTTATGCTGTAATTCAAGAAAACTGGTTGACAAAGGCATGAGTTCAAATGCATTTAAGTGTAGCTCTCCTCTTGTTATCGCATATTCCATTTTTCCTTAATGAAACATGCCTATAATCAGGTTGTAAATTATGTCAGGGAGTCTAATGCTTTCTAAACAGTTGTATTTGTGGTATGTTGAGAAATATGAGTTCCTATCCCACCTCCATTCTGATCATTCCTTATTTGCTTACATTTTCCTCTATCCCCCTACTTGCTTCCCCTTTCCACTTCAGTACTATACTGCCATTTCCACCATATAATATGCTTGTAAAGAGATACCTACAATACACATGCCCATAAAGGGCTTAGAAAAATTAAAACTTATCTTTCTGCCATCATGACAGCTGGCAGAGAGCAACGTCAATGACTATCTATAGCCACAGTGAAATGGCAGTCCATGTCCTATGGCAAAAATGAATTAAAATCAATTGTATGCGCTAATTGGTCATGCAAATAATCAGTGTCACTGCACATACCAGTCCTAATAAGTAGAGTTAATGCCTTTATTCTAATGCCTACAGTGGCCAACATATTCTTAAAATTATTTGTCTCAATGCATTGGCTGTGGAGTTATAACTCCCATAGTAGTAGTATGTTATTTTACAATGTTTGGTTTGCACTTTGCACATGTGTTACATTTCCTGATATATGTGTTTGTGTTATGATTGCTTTTACTGCAACAACTTCTGTGGCTCCTCTTGTTAATGCACTGTTACAGATAATTTGAGTATAAAAATCATGTTCTCAGTGGTCTGTCTTTCTTTTTTTGATATCATTCTGCAGATGCTCTAAATTAACCTGATTTGTATATTTTATGACCGTGTTTATTTCTGACTGCTGCACTGGATCCATCTGTTAGGGAACTCAATATACCACTGAAGATATGTTGTAACATTACCTTCTAATGCTAAATTACTAATTTTCCATAATATATCTACTTGCATGTAAAGAGTACTCATGGATCAACTACCCTGGGGATATAATATTTAAATTTTTTAATGACAGAAACATTACACTATAGGTCCACCGCTCACTCTCTGATGTTGTCAAAACTGGTGCAGGTCAGTACATCATGCAACTTCATTATACCCCACATGCCCTGCCTAGATTTCACATTATTCTGCATTCATGTATTGTTGTACCCACCTTTTCTATTATGCTTTTTTGACATATTTTGTTTCTAACTCCCTTTGTAAAGTTTTATGTCCTTCTCTGTGGATACTGTTGCTGTAGTATAACCTGTACTCCACCCTGTGCAGTCAGTGCTATTTTGTCTTTCCTTGCACATGTCTGTATATATATATATATATATATATATATATATATATATATATATATATAAATATGTGTGTGTGTGTATGTATATATTATGTGTGTGTGTGTGTGTGTGTGTGTGTGTGTGTGTGTGTGTGTGTGTGTGTGTGTGTGTGTGTGTGTGTGTGTGTGTGTGTGTGTGTGTGTGTGTGTGTGTGTGTGTGTGTGTATATATATATATATATATATATATATATATATATATATATATACATATGTATCTATCCATATATATATATATATATATATATATATATATATATATATATATACGTGTGTATTGCTAAACACTGCATTAGCATTAACAACCTGTGAGTGCGCATTCACCATAACTACCAGATGGGTTCATGCACCTTCAGTGTTAATATATGGTACTCATACTTAACTGTGCCCATGAGGTGATCTCAAGTGATGTAGCCACAGAGCTGTGCTGGGGATGTGAGAAGGAGTTTATCATCATACAAACTGGCTTGGCCACACATATGATTAGCATTGCTTCTCATCATGCATACAATGTAATAGTGCTGGCTTGGCTGCAGAACTGGATACAGCACTAAGCGACCTAGGCAGTCACCTAGTGGGGGCACTGGCTGGGAAGGGGCACACTAGCCAGGGGACTGTCACAACATTTACTTTTTTAAAATAAAAAAAATACATATGCTCTTTAAGGGCATTCTTCTTTAAGAATGCCATGTGCATCTGTGAGTCCCTGCATGTGTCGACACACTGCTTGCTTTTTCTTTTCCAAGTTCAACATGCAGAATTTAAATACATGACATTATTTCCTGCTGCCTGGACAAAAAATGTACTTGCAGAAACAGACAGAAGATTGCTGCCTGTATGATAAACATACTTGCATAGACAGACAAACCATCCTTCCACTGAATTAAGCACGGACTAATGTCATCCTTCTGTAGAATTAACCATGAACGGAAACAAAGCATGAATTGGCAAGGTGTGTGCGTGTAAAAACCAAATTTGCTCAGACTCAAACCCTGTACTTTGGTTACAGGAGACATGACCCTGAATCCTTTGCACCAACTACCAGACTACTTATAAAATGAGTTTTAGTGTATTTTCAAGGAATTGAGTTTCAGTGCATTTTCAAGGAATTGTGGGCTACAGTGTATTTTCAAAGAATTGTGAACTTCAGTGAATAGGTGGCTGTGGTGGTGCAGCAATTAGCATTGTCACTTCACAGCAAGAGGTTCCCTAGTTCGATTTTCAGCTGGAGTGCCGTTTGTCTGGAGTCTGCACATCCTTCCTGTGGTTATGTGGGTTTCTTCCAAGTGCTCCACTTTTTTTCCCACATTTCAAAGACATGTAGTAGGTGGATTGGACACCCTAAACTTGCCATAGACTAGAATGTGTATGTGAGTGAGTGGTATGAATGAACGACTATGGCAGGGCTAGTCTCCAAGTGGTGTAAAACCTTGACTCAAGATGTTTGTCAATGCTGTAGGGGCACCCTGACCCCATGTACAAAATGGGAAAAGGGGTTGAGGATGGATGTGAGCTTCAGTGCATTTTCAAGGAATTGTGCACTTCAAGGGAAGAGAAGTTTACTGCTGCTCATGCTAAGTCTGTTTTCAATGTGCAATTGTTTGGTTTAGAAACTGGTCTTCACAGTTTGTGCCACAGATTTCGAAAGCAGTGTTAGTAGCACAACAGGTAACATGTATACTTTGATGCAGAAGGCTATGGGTTCTAGTCCCACAACTTGTCTATGGAACGCTGACACTGTGTTGTACTTTAAGTTGGGATGCTGTGGTTCTGAGTGTGTCCTCCTTTGGATGAGATGAACCTGTTGTCAGTTTGTCATCCACTCCCTATTGCAGTATTACCAGCTTACCAATTTTTTTTTTATGTAACTTAATCAATTTATTCTACAAGGGCAGTAGACACTGAATTTGTAGATGAAACACTAAGTTATTTACTAGCAGCAAAGTCTATATTAGTTACAGATCTCTATAATGTGGAATTATTCAAATGACTTTTACCTCTGCAGAGATTTTGTATATTTACGAATATTGATGGATTGTAATGACAAAAGTTTGAATGGCCTTTTATGGCTGAAATGTTTTGAGATGGGCAGTTTTGTCATTATTGGCTCATACATTTTATTTCATTGTTTACTGGAAAATATTCAAAACTACAGCTTTAAAACACATTCTAACAAGTGGTTCTGTATTATATGAGGAATATAATTTAATACAATCAGGAAAGTGAATCAAAGAACACCTGCTAGTATGCATGGTCTTACAAATGTGTGCAAGGGGCCTATGGTTTGAAACAGCCCAGAGGTAATCTTTATCCACCACTGGCTAGATGCATTTTCTTTGAATGTGGGTTTCATTGCAGTTTCAATGTATGTGAGTTTCAAGGGCAGCAAAGTTTACTGTTAATGCTAAGTCTGTTTTCATTGTGAGACTGTATTGTGTTGTTTAGCAAATGTCTGTCAGTGTTTGTGCATAAAATTTGAAATAAAAGTTTTAAATTAAATCAAAATATCTGTAATCACTGTAGAAGTAAAAACAAAAATAATATGCACACTGAGAAATTTGAACAGAGTTTACGGTAACTGGAAAGAAATAGTAAAATAATGAGAGGCTGAAATGGCTAGAGATGAGGGGGCTGGGGGGCTGTTCCTGGAGGAGCTTGGGGGCTGCTGTGTGTGTAGGAGGCCCCAATCCATTACCCTGCCTAGGTTCCCATTTGACGATGATCTGACTCTGCTTGACTGTGGTTGTATATGCAGTATATTTCTGAATCCCTGAGAATTTGTATCAAGTTTTTTATTCAATTTTGCAGGGTCAAATCTTGGTTTCTTCATTCATTTTAAAATATTGCATGCTTGTTTTTGTCATCTTAACATGTAAAGCAATATGTCATAGCTTGGCTACTTTACAATATTACTTATTATCACAGAAAAATGCAATGATAGTAACCATTTGTCTTTGATACATTTTTAAGTCAGTGCAAAACAGTATGATATACCTTTAGTGGGATAAGTTCTATAGGGACAAATGTTACTTTTCATAATTACTTTAATAATGAGTATCCCATGTTCTTAACACTATAGTGTCAAGTGTTAAATTCTGCAGACAATTTAATATGCTATATTTAGTTTTCCTTTATGATAACACACAAATCAATATGATACAGCTAGAGTGCCTTTCAGTGCCACTTGTTATGACAGAATAGCACTGTTTTGTTAATGATGCATTACACTTGCATGTTTTCCTTTCTGATTATAAAGAAGTACAAAACAGAAGAGAATGCCACATCTCAGTGAGACAAATATTACAATGCCAAATATTGCTCTCTGGAATTATGTTAAGAATAGTGTCAATTACATCTCCACCCATTTATTATTTACTACTTATTTACTACTTATCTACACACATTACAACACTCCTAAATCCACAACAATAAATGTTTCTTTCTAAAGGGCACTCAATATACCACTGAAGACATCTTGTAACATTACTTTCTAATGCTAAATTACTAATTTTCCATAATATATTTATCACTGGCAAATACTCTTTTTTTAATTTATTTATTAACAGCCTATGTTTTCTTTTATCAGTAGATGAGGACATTCTCTGATTATTCATTCTGGGGTTAGAAAGCACACTTTTTAAATGTTGGAATATATTACAAGGAAAGAAAGCATCTATCTGGTCACAAGGACAATCGTTTCATTTAACATTACTTATTTTATTACCACAGAATTTTATCAGTGCGTAACTACAGTCAAATCCTTCCAAAGACTGAGATACTGCATTCATTACCAGGTGGTGCAATATTAGATAGCAATGTTGTTTACTAGTGGAATTGTTATGAAACTATTACAATAATGGCAAAACATGTCATTTATTCTTTACTTTCTTTACAATGCAGATTTAAGTAAAACACATGTTATAAGCTCATGTGCATATAAAAGATTACTGTTTTGCCTTCTCTTTCACCAGACTCACGCCTACATTGGTTTTAAAAGTGCTGTAATTCAGAAGTAAGCTTAAAGCCATAAAGTTAATGCACTTCAGACACTAACAGTCTTATAAAGACTATTCAAAACTCTTAGGAGATACACATTCTTTATTTCGTTTTGAAATAGTCGCAGAACATTTTTGAATGCAATATTAGGTACATATAACAGAACAGAATTAAAAAATGTAATCCTTAGTGAACTCATCTAAGGATGTTAAAGTAAAAGGAAGAAAGTAATATATTGTGGCACATTTCATGACCAACACAGACCAAAATCTTAAACAGTACAGAAGGGTTACTTTAGTACATACATACATTGTGCAATAGAACTTAAATAAACTTATTTATCAATGGTTGTCCTTTCCTGTGCTGTAACTGAAAAACAAATATATGAATTTATAAATTTTCTTGCATATCTCACAGCTACATTGCCTTTTGACAGTTAGAAACACTGAAGTTTGGGTAAAATTAATATATGCGCGTATGCACGTGAGCATACACACGCACACACACACACACACACACACACACACACACACACACACACACACACACACACACACACACAGATTTCTATATATTTGTGTGTCTGTAAGTGTGTGTGTGTGGGGGGGGGGGTGTACTTGATATTTTATCCAAAACTCATTTAGTCTAAAACACATTTGGTCTAATCTCACTTTGCTGAAAAAGCTGCAGAGAATTAATGCTAGTGTGATTTATGATGTTAAGGTGGTTGGAATTGCAAGGCAAATTAGTCTAGTGCACTATTTGTACATTACTAATGCCAAGGTAAAAGTTTATGAGTCCATAATGATTCACTGTGTATGGTGCTTTGTCTTTTCTCTGTGGTTGTATATCTCTGGAGTTAGTATATTTAATTAAGGGGGTGTGGGAGCAAATCCCCGCATTTGGGGTAAAGGCACTTGCCCCTTGCAAAAAGGAAGTTTTAAAGGAGTATTTGCTGTATATGAAGATGTACATGTAATATGATCTGACTAAATGTGTTTTAGATGAAATTTTTAAATGTTTTGTGGTTAAGTGAAAGGTTTCTTATATGTAACATAATACACCCATAGACAGACAGATTTCTGGATATAGTTACAGATAACTACACAGGCAACAGGGGTGGGACTGACTCAACTGCTCAACAGTATTATCCGCCTGGTCTGAAAAACATGTCTGATGTCAGCAAATATTACAAAATAATTAAGATGGCTTTATTTTAACCTAAAGTGGTGTCAAGTTTATGCATTTTTTCTCTGTGTGAGTGTGTGTATATATGTTTATTTACATATATATATATATATATATATATATATATATATATATATATATATATATATATATATTAACAACATCAGTCCTCTCTTATCACTACAGTATGACAGTCTTTGATGATTCAGTATGACAGTCTTTGATGATTCCTCCAGTGGTTACAAAGCAACCTTTGTAAAAATGCTGAACTATCTTATAATGAAATAAAACGTCTATCTGGTCATAAGAACAATGTTTTCATTTTGCATTACCTGTTTTATTACAGCAGAATGTTATTAGTGCATAACTACCGTTGAATTCTTGCACAGACTGAGATATAGTATTCTTTATCATATGGTACCATAACAGATGAATATGCTACTTACCAGTGGAATATGATAGCAAAACATTTAGCTATTTTTACGTTTCAGTGCAATACAGATTTAAATAAGACAAGTGTTTTAAACTATGTACCCAGACTTTATTACTTATTCACCTTCTCTTTGATCAGACTGATACTTGCATCTCTTTTGAATTTGCTGCAATTCAGGAGTAAAGAATAATCCAAAAAGTTATTGTTACCCAAGGAGTAAATGCCCCACACACCAAACACAGTCCAGTAACAAATAGAATAATAATACCAAGGTATCGAGATGAACAAAGGCTGTAACTATAAAAAATCATCCACTAAGAGCCAGCATCTTCCTTAAGACCTCACTTTATTCGAACAACAGGAACAGTGGTCCTGTTGTTCGAATAAAGTGGGGTCTTAAGGAAGATACTGGCTCTTAGTGGATGATTTTTTATAGTTACAGCCTTTGTTCGTCTTGACACCTTGGTATTATTATTCTATTTGTCACCACTGTTCCTGTTGTTCGAATAAAGTGAGGTCTTAAGGAAGATACTGGCTCTTAGTGGATGATTTTTTATAGTTACAGCCTTTGTTCATCTCGACGCCTTGGTATTATTATTCTATTTAATTCAGGAGTAAGCTTTAAGCCATAATGTAATGCACTTCAAACAGTACCAGTCTTATAAAGAATATTTAAAACCCTTCAGAGATACACATTCTTAATGTAATTTTGAAATAGTCACAGAAGAGGTTTTAATGCCCTATTATGTACATGCAATAGAAGAGAATTAAAAGGTTTAAACTTTAGTGAACTGATCTGAGGATGTTAATGTAACAAGAGCAAAGTAACATTGTGGCACATTTCATGACCAACAGAGACAGAACACTAGAACATCACAGAAGGGTTATCTTAGTGCATAAATTGTGCAATAGAACTTAAGTAAACTTATTTATCAATGGCTTTCCATTCCTGAGCACCAAATGAAAAACAAATATATGAACTTATGAATCTTCTTGTACATCTCATAGCTACATCACTTTTTGATAGCTAACAACACTGAAGTTTGAGAAATTAATATATGCATGTGCTCATGCATGCTCGCACATACACACGCACACACAAACACAGATAGATAGAGAGATATACAGATTGATAGATAGATATATAGATAGATAGACAGATCGATCGGTATGTGGGTACTTGACATTTCATCTTAGACTCATTTAGTCTAAAACACATTTGGTCTGATTTGATAAAAAAGACCAGAAGGCTACAGAGCATTAATGCTTGTATAATTTAGCGTGCTAGGAAATTACAAGGCTAATTATGACTGACTGACTCACCTGCTCCAGTATTATCTGCCTGGTCTGAGAAATATATTTAAAGTCAGAAAATATTACAAACTTGCAAAGATGTCTTTATTTTAACCTAAGCTGATCTCATGTATATGCATGTTCATAGATTCATGGAAGATTACTAGGCTAACAGCTTACGAACCCTTATAAGCCTAGCCAATATAACCCAATTTTACTAAATATATGGCCCTTACGGGCAACTGGATGGCATAGGTTTGTGCCAATACCTTGTGTATTTTACAGATATCCCCTGTCCATAAGGGACTTAGGTGCTACCCCAGGTGTGAATGTGCGATTCCCAATCCATTGATCCAAACTGCATTTAAGGAGGGCCACGAAAGGGCTGTATGCAATGAGAAGAACATGTCTGTTGCAAAGAAGGGACAACCTCTGAGACAGGTATTTGTCTCTCCAGCATTTTTGTTTGAGTTGCTGACTACATTTAGATCCCTAGTTTGGGTAACCCTCTTGCTATTTAACTTGTAGATGTGTAGCAGCTCCATCAGGACTGGATTTGTGAGTGCTTTGTAGGTCAGGCATAGGTCACCCCTTAACAGTCGGTAAGAGGCAGAGTAAAGTAAACGGGCTTTCTGCATAGGACATGCTGTTTACACCCTTTATTTTCGTTCTGAAGAACCTCTGAGGATGCTTCAGCTACTGTGTGTAGTCAAGTATATGCCAAATGGCACTTTATACTCAATTATTGGTCAAATGAGGGATGAATACAGTGGACTATAATTTCCTTGGATCTGGATGCCATAACTTTACTTATAAATTGTGCCACATAGAAGGACTTTCTCACCACTGCGGCTACATGGCTGTCAAAGGTCAGACTACTATCTTTCTTTGTGCCTAGATCTCTCATCCCTGAGTCTACACTTAGGGGTGTGTTATTGATGTTGTAGTTTGCAGGAGTATTTGATTGCCCACCAGGTATGATAATACATTTTTTAACATTTAGTTTTAGGCCATAATTTTGGCATCATCAGTTATTTGTCTGAGCTAGACCCTCCCTAAGGATATATTTTTCACTGTAGAATTCAATGATTGCCCCCAGCTTGCAGTTGTTGGCATTCTTTTCATCCAGTGGCCTTCCACATTAGCCTTGACTTCAAAAAAGTATATTCCAAACAGGAGTGGTTCCAGCACTGAGCCCTGTGGCACATCACTGGTTAATGGCCTCTTGCTGGATCTGGATTCACCCACTTTAATCACATGTGTCCTGTCTGTGACCCAGTTGGATATCCATTTGGTAACATAGGGATTTTTGCCCATTTTTGTGAGTTTATTTATAATACCTGTATGAGGAATTGTGTCAAATACCTTGACTTGGTGAAGGTAAGTAGTATGTACTGTTTTATTCTTGTGCATGACCTTAGTGACTTTCCTCAAAGAAATCCAGATTGAGTAGGCATGACTTGCCTTTGACAAAGCCAAAGTGGGTCAGGTCCAGTGTTTGGAAGTTTCCTACATCATTATTTATCAGGTCCATGATTATTCTTTCCATGGCTTTAAATATAGGACTAGTCAAACTTATGGGTCTGTAATTTCCTGTGTCAGTAGATAGTTCCCATTTATGCTGAGTGCTGAGTGTTGCTGTCCTCCATTGTATCAGGACCAAGACATTCCAGAGGCCGTGGTTAAATAGAGATCATAATGGGCTTGATAAGTCCTGATTTAAGCTTTTTAAGAGGTAATCTGTTATATCATCAGGCCCCACTGAAGCTGTGTTTTTAGAGAGTGCAGTTGCAACCTGTTCTTCATCACCATCAAGAGCACGGCAGTGGAGTGGTGGAAAATATTTCTTGGTGGGAGAACTGGGGGTGATAGGGAGGTAAATATGAGCTGAATTTGTCTGCCAGCAGATTTGTTGTATCTTCTGGCAAAGTATAGGTGATGCCATGTACAACTAATGCTGCACATTGCTTGGTTTTGCCATTAAAATTGCGGCTGGAACTGAAAAATACCTTATAGTTATCCTTAGCTTTGGAGGCTATTTTTACCCCAAAGTCTGCTTTCATAGACTTGACTACTTCTCTGATTTGCTTGTTTAGACTAACAAAAGACTTTTTGCTCTGTTATGCACATTCCCTCTTTCTTCTCAACAAGATTTTCTTTCTCTTGTTGTATAACCTCTTAATGCAAAGGGTCTGCCAGGGTGAATTGTTTTTGTGGTTTGACTTGAGTTTATTTCTGTCTGGTGCTGCCATTTCTATGCAGTTGTTTATATGGTCATAGAGGGCTTTTGTGTATGCCTCTGCATAGGTTTCTGTGTTTTCTGGATTTGGGAGAGCTTGGAAACTAGTTATGCTGTCCCTTAACAGAGGGTAATTTACCTTAGATAAGTTGTTAGTTCTTAATTTTGGTGGGGGGGTTAAGTGGCGGGACTAGTTTTACCTTTATTTCAAGGGAGAAATTTACCGGTGAGGACACCACACTGGGGGTGGTGCATCACTCTCCCACATTAGTGAGTACTGGATCTCAGATATTTGTTCCCATAGTGGAAGTGCAGACTAGCTGCTCCAGGGCCCAAAGTCAAAAAAGCTTTAGGCCTGCATATTAGTGGCCATGTGTGCCTCCTATTAATTGAGTGGTGGATAAAATCACCCATGAGTATGGTAGTGGGCTGGATGATGATTGATTCTAGTAACTTTAGGGATGATGTATGAGCTTCCTGTTTCATGTTGGTGGACATATAGCTAGCAAGAATATGGTAATAGATTTTTGCCATGGTTAGTTGGACATGGAGTAGCTCAAGCATGTCTTATTGTTTGACCAGCCTTGAGGTATGCTTATCCTTTATGTAGATAGATACATCTCCAGATTTTGCTCTTTCATGTTCAGTGGGTGGTTGCAACATATGAAAGGCATTACAGCCATTCACTGCTGGACTGCTTTGCATGGCTTTGAACCATGTTTCAGTTACTGCACAGATGTCAGCATTCTCCAGGGTAAGGAGAGCTTCTATGGAGTGCAGTTTCTTGTTGAGACTCCTAGCACTGAGCAGTAACACCTTTAGCTTGTCCTGAGTAGCTTTTGTTATGTTGGAAGGTTTGTCTGTTTGGCAATGCCTAAAAAAGCACTGTAGGTGTGGATAATGTTATGGACAATATCAAAAAGCCTAGACTTGATGGGTGAAGGCCATCCCTGACAAAGCAGTGCTGGCCTGTCAACCATGTCCTCCAAGGCTTAAGTATTGGACCCCTTTGGAATGACACCCGTAGGTAAGCCAATTGTTAAAGGTGATCATTTTCTATTGGTATTGTGGTGTCAACTTTGGAGGTGGTAGAATGCTGCTCAATGCTAAACTCATACCTGTCTGTGACACATATTCAGAGAGCTCAATCATTTCTCTCTTCATATAGTCCAAGGAGGTACATCTCAGGTCATTCTCACCCACATGGACTTTGACTGAGTCATACTGGTACTTAGAGGTAAGTGACTTGAGTGCTTGCATGATTTGGCAGATCCTGGTCCCTGACAGGCAACTAACTGTAACCTTCTCCTTTTCCAGCCTGGTAAGAGGGACATCAGTGTGTGTCACAATGAAGTCTCCTATGACTAGAATATTGGATCATGGAGTCTTTTGCCTTATGGGTTTGGTAGCTGAGACACAATGAAATGTGGCTTTATGTGTTGTGATGGGAATTACCTTGTTTGTGTGCATGCAGAGTTTTTGAGGACTGTGCATGACAGGCCTTTGAGGTTTGGGTAAGTTACACGTGAGTACCTCTGCATATGCGGGTGTATGCATGGGGTCCTTTGTGAGTGTGGTGAGTGATGTATGTGAGTCAATGACAACCTGTTTGCTGCTTTTTCTGTCAGTATGTGAGAGCCTAGCCTTCAGTGTCAATGTGTAACTACGTATGTCTCTCAAATACTGTGCTTGTCTGTTCAACAATTAAGTGGTTGCCAGTGTACATAAGGCAGTTGCTACATTGCCTCAGGATACCCTTGTCCATCAAACTGGATGCAGAGATAGCAGGAAAGTGTCTATTCATGGTTGCAGATCCTAATGTGTACTTGCAAGGGATAGGAGTGGAGGGTTTTTGTAACCCAATAAGGTAAGGGTGCTTACTTGGTGTGTAATCTGCAGCTAACCGGATAAGTGATGATGCCCAGCACCCAAAACAGATACTGCCTGAGCAGCAATAGTCCTGGGTGCTATAATAAGGTAAGGTAGACCAAAATAGTCCTAACTAAATGTGTAAATGCTGCTCACTGTGCAAACTAGCTGCTCTGTGAGTAATGTGGGACTGTGGCAAAGTTCTAAGGTTTTTTTTATAGGGAAATTTCAACTTCTGGTGATTGTGTATATACAAAACACCAGTAACCACCATTGCATTAAGAGCAGCTTTGCAGAAATGTGAGGCATATATACAATCAGAAAAAAAGCAGTTTTACACTGACTATGCTCTAAGTTCAATCAGGTAAACACACAATAAGCTTTCCACTGTCAATTCCCATCTAAGATAGGTGAAATCAGCCCTCCACTGCTGCAAAAGTGCAAACCTTGACTGTTTTAATGTTAAATGACTGATTTGGAATCCAAGTGTTAGGGAACCACAACCTGATGCTGAATACTAACTGAGAAACACTATATACAATTTATTTCTGTGCAGAAGAGCAGCCCTTATAGCAATTTAAAACTGCAACTTTATACATTCAATAAGTGCAAAAAATATTAAGTAACACAGTACACTTTCACAGTATAATGAAAATAAGCAATGCAAGTCCAAAATTATACTTAATTTAATTTGTCTTGCCAACGATAACTTCAGATGTTAGCAAAGTCTCTCAAAGCCTCTGGCATCATCACCAAGCAATGAGCAGCTCTAGATAAATGAGCCAAGACTTACTCAAACATGAAGCTTATATTCAATCACAAAAAAGGCAAGTTTGACATTAACTATGCCCTAAGACCAACCAGGTAAGCACACAATGAGTTTTTCACCAGCAATTCCCAGCTCAAATAGGAAAAATCAGCCCTCTTTTGCCACAAGTGTGCAGACTTTGACCCTCTTAATGTAAAATGACTGGTTTGGAGCCCAAATGTTAAGGAACCAAAAATAGATGCCTAAAACTAACTAAGCAACACTAGATACAATGTATTTCAGTGCAGAGCAGCAGCTCTTAAAGCAGTTAGAAAATACAATTTTAAACTTTAAAGAAATGCAAAAAAAAAAAACCCCAGTAAATAGCACAGTTAACTAAAGGGCACTTCCACAGTGAGCAGCTCCATGCAAATGTGCCGAGTATATACCAGCACTAGAAACACAGAAAACTGACTACTGAGCAATCTGACCAATAGAACAACTAAACTTAGAGCTCTTTTGAGTGCTTCCCAACCCAGGCAGACAAGTCAAACAACTATTGCCACTTGATGAATAACCCCAGTCTTCCTAATGTAAAAACATAGTAAAAGAGTGAGTGGAGTAAAATGCTACCATAAACAAACTTAAAGTTAAGGAAAAGCAATAATTAATTCAAAATAACAGCAGTGTACCCTAAACAGTTTATAAAAGTGTGATTATTCACTAAAATTACTTTGCTTTGTAGAAATCACCCAAGAGCCACTCACTTGTGCAGAATTTATAAATGCACTATAATAAGGTAATTCCCTCTGACCAATATAACAAATACATGCAGAAATCTCTAGTGTGCTTCCCCAACCTATACAGATCAGGTTACTACCCACTGCTACTAGATGGAAAATTTCTGTCCTATTGAAGTAAAAACACAGAAAGGAGCTTGCTAGCATGTAAAAATGCACTACTTTATCTTGCGGCTAGATAGATAATGAATTCAGAGCAAGTAAATCTGTAAGAACAGACTATAAGAGGCAAAATGCACTCTTTTCAAGATAAGCACAAGGAAAAGCAAATAAATAATTCAAGATATAAACAGAAGTATGGAAAGGGAGGAGCTTATAAAGCTCAATTTACAGTAAGGCTGGTCAACTTAAAAATCACCAAGTTTAAAAAGCAGTTCAAGGAATGGGAGGGCAGGGCAGAAAAATAACCAGCAGGGTCACCAACAGTGCTTGTGGGTTTTGCAGACCTTGACTCTTTTCAGGAAAGACAACACCAAAGATATACTCTGTTTATTTAAGTATCACTCAAGAAACAAATTAACCAACGAAAAAGCATGTGAAATGGGCAACCTGGGTAAATTATGTCTCTTTCTGCCACATGGAACAAACACACCAGACAAAGCAGATTTCTCAAAATGGAAAACAAAATGGAACAGGTGAAACAGAAAACAGCTCTGTTAGTTTAGGTGACTCACAGACAAAAGGAAATTTCAATGAACGTGTGTATGTGTTTGCATTTATGGTTGTGACTGCAGTATTTCAGCATTTTTAGGCATTTTTAGGCAAACTATTAGCATTACATTTATCATGTAATAAGTGGATCTGCCTAATACCCAGTGAGGAAATAGCACCTACCTAATTCACTATCATATTAATATACCTTGTTATAGTATATCTCTGAGATAATTATTAATAGCCATATAACTCAGCGCAGATTATCACTAACCTGAATTAATACGTTTTTCCAGTGTCTGTGGATTTAATAAATGATGAAATAAAGCATACGATTGTAAATTAATGCAACTAATGATGTCATATGATGATACTGACTGATAAAAGTTTGAAGTCTAAAAACCTCCCCCCCACACACACACACACACACACACACACACACACACACACACATACACATACACACACATGCATATACAGTGCCAAATACATGCACACATGCATCTCTATATGCACATGTATGTTGCTTCACTTTGCACTTGCTTTTCATTTCCCTCAGCAAATTTATAACTGTTGTGTAAACCTGGTGATCCAAAAAAGAGAAATAAAACCCAACTCTGCTCTACTCATCAATGTCCTTGTCCCCAAACAATGACCTGACATTTACTAGTATGTTAGCCCATGGTGAAAGATTGATTCATTTCTCAGATTGTCCCATGCATCCTCCTACTCAGAGGCTGAGCCATTTATAAAGACAAACCAGAAGAGAGCTACCAATGTAGTACAATCATGCCCACTTCACTGTTAGCCGAATACTCACCCAACAGCAGAAGAGAGAAAGGGTTATTGTACTTTAGTAATAACTTTACCCAACTCACTCCTTCTTGCAATTAAACAAACATCTTTATGTATTTGATCTTATATTAATCTCTAACCCTTGCACAGTAATTGGACACATTACTTACTGCTAAGATTCCGTTTTAATTGTCATTTAGTGCCAAGTCCAACTTTTTATTTAACTTCTTCATGAATCTTGCATCACTAAAAATATTGTGTAACATCTTCATGGCACTGTTATGTCTTTCATTGAAAAACCATGCTTAGCAACAGGCAGTGTGTAGCTCATCAAACTTTAACAAGTGCCTTTACAATGTGCCACCTAGTTCTATCAAATAGCACAAGATCTCAAGCAAGAAAAAATATCAACACACTCATCTATCTTTGTTGTCAGCAGAATACACACTGCATCTTATATTTTGGCTGCCATAGTATCCAAGCACATTTGCTTTGCTACAGGCAAAAAAATCATCCCAAAGATCCCTACAAGTGTTTTATGCTCTATTAACACCTAAATCTGCAGTTAACTCCATTGAATTTTAAAGTCTTTGCATCTTTATGTGAGATAACTATGTAACAAAATAATATGAATTCCAAATGTATTACATAAGATTCAATTTTGACATCCTAATTATCACAAAAACATAGATAAACCCATATATGCTGTCTAAATAGTTTCATATTCTTTATCAAAAGTTATTTTATTGAACATTTTATATGCAAAAATACTGTAACATGATCATAAAGAAAAAAAGAACAGCTAGCAACAAGAAAAACACAAGTTAGCAATAGAGTAAGTACAACAAAGGTATGTATAATATGTGAACGGCAAATTGCATGCAAGAGTACATATCAATATACAAGCAACTAAGAGAAAGTAACAAACTGGGGAAAAAGTAAGATATTTTAACAGCAACAGATATGGAGCAGGTATATAACTAGTGATAATACAGGCAAGTATTTAGAAGATGTAAAAGTATATATATCCTAGATGCGACTTGTATTAAAAAAAGTTATTGCTATGAAAAAAATGTTGAAGTAAATGTTTCCATGGTACAAGCCAGATGGAAGATGTTCTGAGACATTTTGGTTAACATTTAAAAGAGCTAATGTATTTTGTTGCAGGTTTTGATAAATGTTTAAAGGGTAAGTTTTTCAGTATAAACCATTGGATAGATATGTATTACTTTAGTAAAGAGAAAAGAAGTTGTATCTTTAAGATTTATTTTTCTTGAAAAAAAAAACATGATATTGTTATAAAATATTGAGAACTGCGAAGATAGGGCTAACTAAACCAATTTAAAAATTTTAAGCTTATAAATTAGACCTTGCCAGAGTTTATGCACAAAGGGTAGAGGCAGAAAGCACGTGAAATGTCTGCACAAACTGAATTACGGAGCATACAAGAGGGTGATAAACCAGAAAAATATGAATCCTTTGTATAATATATTGAATGTGCATTTTGAAAATCCTAAATTATCTGTAGTATTATTTCTTAATGAGGTGTGGCTTATGGAATGTGACCATAAATTTCAATAGACTGCATTGCTTTGATAAACATTATAATTGTTAGACCAGATAGAAGGACAATACATGTCTGTTCCATGTTTTAATTTCATTAAGAGTTAAAATGCTTTAGGCAGATATATGTGAAAGCAATGCTTTTATGAAGAGATGACAGCAAGTATCTTTCTGTGCAAATTCATCTAGAAAAGGAAATTTGGATTATAACATTCTCCAAATGATGTTAATAACAGCAATGAAATAACACATTACATTATAATGCTCAATGATTTCATTAATGAACCCAAAGTTTTAATGCAAAAATCCCATACCAGAAGAATTTATGGATTTTAAAAGTATTACCACCTATAAGGAGGCTTGGCTTATTTGCTATAGGCTGAGATAAAAGTAGGGCTTTATCTAAGTCCAATAATATAGTAATTTAATAAATAAAGAAATGAGCATAGTGAATACTGATTGGGCCTTTGAAATTGCTAAGATCTCTATATTTAAAAATATTTTGCTTTGTATTTACATTTTTGCCCACAATATGGACCAAGAAAGTGTCCACCTGTAGTTCTTACTTGATATATGTGTTAGTTTCCAAAGATGACTACTGTAAAAGATAAGTAGTATGTGTAGATCTCCAGTTTCTTTAATGCTCAAAGATGTTTGGAAACTGTCATTGCATTACAAGACATTCTCACAGACGTGGGCATCCACATAGATGTAATTAATTTAATATGAATAGTTTTAAAGCTTTTTAAAGAGGTGAGCTGACACAAAGAAGAACTATAAAATTATAACCAAGGAAACACATTCATTTTCATGAGGAAAATTAAAGAAATCAGTAAGACTCATCTAGGATACTACCTAAATCTTGAAGGATGTAGCCCCAACATTTTAAAATATTAAAGGTGTGAAATTCATCATTGACTTGGTAGCAAAAATTTCTTAATATTTTATTTGATATTTTACACATATACTATGCAAGTTGAAAAGGTTTAGAATAAGAAAAACAATAAAATAACACAGATATAACTGATTTGGCAGGATGTGATTTGTAGTTTGATACACTGGAATAAAGATTGATACCATTTACAATTTTTAGAAAATCAGAAGATGGTTGCTGAAATGAAATAGTAACATCACCTGCAGAAAACAGTAAGAGAGATTCTAAGACAATGAACTTTTGAAAAAGAAATGTAAGACATGTAGATTCAGTTCACTGTATATATAATATACATAAGGAGAAAGAGAACAACATTGACAAGTACCAGTTTTTAATACTGATTGATTTGGATAGGTAATTGCTAATCAAAGTTAGTGTACATGAATTGAAATATAAAATTCTTATGCAGTTATTAGAAATCTCCGTGAAACCATGTCTGACAATACAACTGAATGCAATTTCATAATCAATCCAATCAAAGGCATTAAACTGCACATATTTGTGAACTTTCATTAAAAGCAAAACTGAGTACATGGTTATTGCTTTACTGGAGGTTCAATGCAGTTTTTTGAAGCTAGACTTCTACACACACACACACACACACACACACACATATATATATATATATATATATATATATATATATATATATATAAAATAAAATATTTCCGATACTGACATCAATGACCTTCTAGCCTACTAATCTAACAAAACAGTCATTACCATATTAGGTGTCTAAACTGTACTTAATAATTTCTATTCCATGCATCAGCTACCCTCTCAGAGAACCACTTAATACATCTTGCATTCCTATATAAAATCCTTCACACGTTGTCTGCCAGTTCTCTACTTTTCTTTCATAACTCCAAACATCCCCAGATGTATTTCTGTCTTTAAGCCCTATATAAACTAATACAGTCTCCTCTTAAATATCTATATGAGACATAGTGCAAGTTCAAATATTTTAATATTTTATAATAACTTAAATTTTACATCTATAGATGCCCTTGATATATTTATGGTGTACTCTTTCCAATTTACTCACTCTTGTATTTTTTATAAGGTTCCCATATTCTTCTTTTGGCTTTTCCCGGTTAGGGGTTGCCACAGCGGAACTCCAGTCTGCTAATGATTGGCAGTGGATTTTTATGGTGCCGAGTTGCCAGCCCAACGCCCCCTTCAAAGAAGGCACACCCATTCATGCATGCACCTACCTGCATGTCTTTAAATTCATTCCATATTTTAATTTGGGTCTAATGTAACTTACAAACAATAATTTTAGATGCCATAAATCTTCTTATACTGTCTATAGATGTATAACTATCATTAACTCATTGGTTGAGATGATCAGGAAAAATTCAAAGCTGCATGTACCCATATGCCCAGGTCCTTAGATAAATCTACAGTTTTGATCACTCTATGTTGTACTACATATTCACCTTTCAATTTATGTGTCCCAAATTGTTCTTTCCTAAAGATGATACATTATTATACACATTGTACTAATCAATAAATATATTTAAAATAGATTCATTGGAGTGTGTATTACAGCCTCCTGTTCTAATAGCTGTAATTTTATTAGAGAAGCTGTGCAACTGAGTAATATTGTTGAGCGATTTGTTAGGTACATGGAACCATTTCAAGTAAAAAGTTGCCACTGGAAATTTCAGCCAAGAAAGTTGAAAACACAAAACATTCAGTTGTTATTAATTTTATTATTTGGATTTTGACCTGATCATCACGGTTATTATATAAAGCATATTCTAAAGATTTGATTTTATCTAAGTACTTGAGTGTGTGTGTGTGTGTGTGTGTGTGTGTGTGTGTGTGTGTGTGTGTGTGTGTGTGTGTGTGTGTGAGTGAGATTGCTTCTTGACTCATGATTCCTTACTTATAAAGAACTTTGAAAGTTGCCTACCAAATGTCTGCTGTAGTTTTAGAACAGTCCAAAAATTCTAAATGATTCAGTAAGTTTAAAGTTAATGGTCTGAAAAAAAATGATGGTTATCTGAAAGGGATTAAAGGCCCATTTCCAATGTCTTTGAGTGCTATGGTCTAACTTATTAATGATAACAGACAGGTATGCTTTGGAATGGTGTTAGAAGTATAGGGGTGTAAAAGAAATATTATGAATAAATTTTAAATTGTCATTTGAAACCAGGCAAAAATTGGCTATGGTCAATGTTTCTTAAGTGATAAGAAGATTATATGTTGTTTGACATTAGGTATTAAAATATAAAGTGATTAAAAGTCGTAAGCACACGTTAGTATTTGTTCAACATTGCAGGAGATTTCATTATTAAATATGTTATCTGAATTTCTGTCTAGAGAAGGATTAACAAAAGCATTCTTATCCTCAACAATAACAAAGTAATATTTGGCAAATTTCATCAGCGAATTGTGAAACACACTGTGAATTCGGAGTGAAGTGAGTAGGGAGAATTTTTATTCAAAATCATTAATGGCTTGTCTAAAGTACTAGTAGTGCATAAATGATAGCAGAATATTTCCTTATCATCAGTCAGACTGAACGACTTTCTTGGAAGCAGAACGTTTAATCAAAGTAAAAACTCTGAGCTCATTTCTATGAATTCCAAGGACTGTTTCTTTATAATGTGTCACTATGAATCTGAGTTACTTCTGCCTTTTAACTTCCATTTAAGAAGCACCTAGGACAGGCAGTATTTATTCTCCTTCTCATGCAGTTTTGCCTGCTGCTACCAAAAGAACTCTGTTGGCTTTGCTGAGACATGGGATGTCATCTGATATGATTGCTGTCATTAATGGAGTGAGCTGCTCTGTTTTCTTCCTACCCCAGCTTTTTCCAGACAAAATTTTACAGCTTTATTCAGTACCTCTGTTAGCAGTAAGTATAGAGGAGTAAGGCTATAAGCTGTTAATGAACTGCTTACTGTAATCCAGGGTTAAATAATTTCAACAGCAACTGGCCTACAGAGAAACTCTGAGCAAGTCAGTTAATCAGACAGTGTTCCCAGACTAAGTATGAAGGACCCATGTGGACCAGTTCTTTACCTCTCATTAACAACTAGAATTAAGTCATACAAACTGAATCTATTTTCTATTTACTTTAACCATCTGTTCTGATGCCATGTAAGCCTCTTGAATAATTGTAATGGAAGCTTCAGATTTAAAAGGAAAAAAAGGTATATGTTTTCTCAAGTTGCATACCTCTGTCAGATTCTAGAGCATTAAGAATCATGTTACTCGACTGTACAACCAGATATGTATGTAGACAAGAAAGCTCTCATTTAGATATAGTATACTACATTAACATTAAAAACAATCAAAACTGTGAAGAAATCTTTGTTGTGCAATATGAAATCCACAACTTAATTCTTCTCATCCCCCTTTAGCCTATCTGTATACATCTTTTGCTGAGAAGATCAATAATTTATCCCCCCAATTAACAACTTTAATCACCAGCCTAGAAACACCCAAGATAAGTAGTTTTGCCTTTCTTCCGGAGTTACTGAAATAGTTCTGTACTTATTTTTGGCATTTATTGTGATCTAACACAGAATTACTTTGGTTTAAACTCTAGTGAGAGTAGAGAAGAAACCAAGTCATTTTAAGTATCTAGGCAAAAGTACATAAAATGCTTTGGTTTGCACTCTAGGGAAGGTAGAGAGGAGCTGATTCATTTTGAGGCTTATGAGGGCTAAAGAACCTTAGAATTTGATGTTCAGCTATTGATCAGAGAATGATTTTGAATTATTTTGAATTTCTCTGTATAAGTTAACAGCATTTCCTCAGTGCTGCTCATCATGGAGCAGTGGTTAGCGGTGCCCTGGATGCATGTGAGAACTTACAAGCTTCACTTTCCCTATAAATCCGACCTCAAAACTCATTGAGTACTTAGTACTCAGTCATTTTTTAATGAGTAACAGGTTTGCATGAAAAGGTGTATTACTCATCATGCACAGACTATGATTGCCATTTCTACTCAGGTAACTCTTTAACAAACTTGTTTAAACTCCATTGAGACCACTCTTACTGCAGTGCATGATAGCATCTGAACCATGGACATGCAGTTTTATCTCTGTAGCCAGAATGGTTGAAATTGGCATCCTGAGAAAATTTAGCAATTCTCTCATGTTTACTGGCAACCACCTTCTACTTGAATATGCTAACACAATCTGTGAGAGATGTAGTTGTATAATGACTCTGGAGGCAAAGCTCTCAGATAAGACCACCACATTTACCAGACAAAAGCCCAAGAAAGAGTTAGCATCGGTAACCTCACAAACACTCAACTCAGGCAGCGCCTATCATTAAACATGCATCTAAGACTCACAGTGTCTCAACTCAAAAGCCCGTAAGGCAAAAACCTCAATACTATCCAACAGCTTAGTCACAGTGAGACACACTGGTCCACCACTCACCAGGCTGTGCAAGGAGATTGTCACAGTCAGTTGGGTGTCAAAAGTCAGGATTCTTCACATCACACATTCAAGTCCTTGCACCACAAATGCACGTATGCATATCTAGATCTTACAAAGACATTCAACACCATTTCACACTCAGATATTGTTAATAAACTTTCCCAGCCAAATGTCAATCACTATGTAACTCAATACATAGCAAATTGCATCACAAATAGAACTGAGGAAATTAGGGTGTGCAGCTGCATCTCCTCCAAAAGACCTGTCACCATGGTGTACCACAGTGGTCTGTCCTTGGGCCACTCCTCTTTTGCATTTACTTCTCTGAGGTTAAAGCCAACTGTGAGTGCTTATGTCTCAACATATTTCCTGATGACTGTATACTAGCTGTTAATGAACTGCTTACTGTAATCCAGCATTAAATTATTTCAACTGCAACTGGCCTACAGGGAAACTCTGAGCAAGTCAGTTAATCAGACAGTGTTCCCAGACTAAGTATGAAGGACCCATGTGGACCAGTACTTTACCTCTCATTAACAACTAGAATTAAGTCATACAAACTGAATCTATTTTCTATTTACTTTAACCATCTGTTCTGATGCCATGTAAGCCTCTTGAATAATTGTAATGGAAGCTTCAGATTTAAAAGGAAAAAAAGGTATATGTTTTCTCAAGTTGCATACCTCTGTCAGATTCTAGAGCATTAAGAATCATGTTACTCGACTGTACAACCAGATATGTATGTAAACAAGAAAGCTCTCATTTAGATATAGTATACTACATTAACATTAAAAACAATCAAAACTGTGAAGAAATCTTTGTTGTGCAATATGAAATCCACAACTTAATTCTTCTCATCCCCCTTTAGCCTATCTGTATACATCTTTTGCTGAGAAGATCAATAATTTATCCCCCCAGTTAACAACTTTAATCACCAGCCTAGAAACACCCAAGATAAGTAGTTTTGCCTTTCTTCCTGAGTTACTGAAATAGTTCTGTACTTATTTTTGGCATTTATTGTGATCTAACTCAGAATTACTTTGGTTTAAACTCTAGTGAGAGTAGAGAAGAAACCACGTCATTTCTAAGTATCTAGGCAAAAGTACATAAAATGCTTTGGTTTGCACTCTAGGGAAGGTAGAGAGGAGCTGATTCATTTTGAGGCTTATGAGGGCTAAAGAACCTTAGAATTTGATGTTCAGCTATTGATCAGAGAATGATTTTGAATTATTTTGAATTTCTCTGTATAAGTTAACAGCATTTCCTCAGTGCTGCTCATCATGGAGCAGTGGTTAGCGGTGCCCTGGATGCATGTAAGAACTTACAAGCTTCACTTTCCCTATAAATCCGACCTCAAAAACTCATTGAGTACTTAGTACTCAGTCATTTTTTAATGAGTAACAGGTTTGCATGAAAAGGTGTATTACTCATCATGCACAGACTATGATTGTCATTTCTACTCAGGTAACCCTTTAACAAACCTGTTTAAACTCCATTGAGACCACTCTTACTGCAGTGCATGATAGCATCTGAACCATGGACATGCAGTTTTATCTCTGTAGCCAGAATGGTTGAAAGTGGCATCCTGAGAAAATTTAGTAATTCTCTCATGTTTACTGGCAACCACCTTCTACTTTAATATGCTAACACAATATGTGAGAGATGTAGTTGTATAATGACTCTGGAGGCAAAGCTCTCAGATAAGACCACCACATTTACCAAACAGAAGCCCAAGAAAGAGTTAGCTTTGGTAACCTTACAAACACTCAACTCAGGCAGTGCCTACCATTAAACATGCATCTAAGACTTACAGTGTCTCAACTCAAAAGCCCATAAGACAAAAACCTCAATACTATCCAACAGCTTAGTCACAGAGAGACACACTGGTCTACCACTCACCAGGCTGTGCAAGGAGATTGTCATAGTCAGTTGTGTGTCAAAAGCCAGGATTCTTCACATCACACATTCAAGTCCTTGCACCACAAATACACGTATGCATATCTAGATCTTACAAAGATATTCAACATAATTTCACACTCAGATATTGTTAATAAACTTTCCCGGCTAAATGTCAATCACTATGTAACTCAATACATAGCAAATTACATCACAAATAGAACTGAGGAAATTAGGGTGTGCAGCTGCATCTCCTCCAAAAGACCTGTCACCATGGTGTACCACAGTGGTCTGTCCTTGGGCCACTCCTCTTTTGCATTTACATCTCTGAGGTTAAAGCCAATGGTGAGTGCTTATGTCTCAACATATTTCCTGATGACTGTATACTAGGTGCCATTTTTAACTCCCCAAAGGACACCAAGTTCATCCAAGATAGCCTTTCCCATACAAATAGCTGGTGTCAAAACCAGGAGCAAAAACTAAATGCCAAAAAATGTATAATAGTATCCTTTGGCAAGCACAAAGCCCTGTGCAACTTTCACATTGACAACACACCCCTGAAAATTGATCCAGTAATTAGTGACCTAGAAACCTTAGTAGACAGTGAACTGTCCTTTGACCACCATGAATCCACTATTAGAAGAAAGCCCTTTTTCACTGAGTAGCTTATTAGAAAGGATAAAGCATCCAGGTCCATAGATGTGATCCGTCCATCCATCTGCAACCCCATTTTCCAATTTTTGCACATAGGGTCAGGTTGTCACTTCAGCAGTGACAATCATGTAGAGCCAAAGTTGCTTGACCTGCCACACTCAGAGATGCAATAATTCTTCTGTATTTGGTAATTATTAGACCAGTCATTGAATATAATATCCCTTTTGGCATGTACCTGTCTAAACATTTGACACAACTTGATTGCTGAGGGCATTTTATCCCTTAGTAAAACAAAGATTGCTGTCATAAGAACTACTGTGATCTCTTCAAAGCCCCGTTTCTATTCTCAGTATTATACGGGCTGCTGGGGTGTGACTTTTGCTTTGCATACAAATCCTCAACAGATCCTACTCCTTCTGATGTACTGCACATCCACAAGTCCAGTGGTGGCATAAAACCAAGTCAAAAGATCTTTCTTCTGCAACATAAACAGAGCATGTTGGAGGAGTAGACATGTATCACAGAGAATTCAGTCTCTTTGGAATCATCTTCCCCTTCACGTCAAACAAAGTGCTTCTTTTACTCTGTTCAAAAGTAATCTGGATCAATGGATGGTAAGCCACAAATTCATCCCTGGAGTATCAGCCTATCCTTTTGGAAAAGGGTAACACATAAATGTTCTGTCTGCTCCTCATATTTAAACTGCAAGGGCAAAAAATACAACGGGAATATGTGACTATGCTTCTAAAGATACTTCAGGGTCAATAGCCTAGTAATAATCAATGAAACTATAAAAATATCATTGAACTGTATAGGGAAGAATTGAAATTGATTATTTCTAGAAATAAGTGGAACTAACAAAAATAAAAGCAGCATCTAAAACTAATGTAATAATTAAGAATAACAATATAAAAATTGTTAAAATATTAGCAATGGTATTTGCCATCCATAACTGGTTAAAATGCATCAGATACATAAGCTTGCTTTGGTCATGATAAGATGAGATGCGTATAGTGGATCAGGACAGGGAAACAAATGTGTGTAACAAAAAGAATATTATACCATGACCCCCCATTAATATTCCAAAACGTGCACACTGATTGGTCAGTGTGCATGTTGTAAATTGACTTATACTAATGGAAAAGGTCCGGTTGCCCGGACTCTTTCCATTAGTATAAGTCTTTTTTAAAACACTGTCTCGCTATGTTAAAGGAGTTTAACATAGTGAGACAGGTTTAAAATAAGCAACGGAGATCTCCGTTGCTTATTTTAAGGCTGTCTCACTATGTTAAACCCATTTAACATAGCGAGACAGTGTGTAAAAAGCAACGGAGATCTTGCTTTCTCCGTTGCTTTTTTTTTAACCTATCTCGCTATGTTAAATGGTTTTAACATAGTGAGACAGCTTTAAAATAAGCAACGGAGATCTCTGTTGCTTATTTTAAAGCTGTCTTGCTATGTTAAACCCATTTAACATAGCAAAACAGTTTGTAAAAAGCAACGGAGATCTTGCTTTCTCTGTTGCTTTTTTCAAAACTGTCTCGCTATGTTAAATGGGTTTAACATAGTGAGACAGCTTTAAAATAAGCAACGGAGATTCTCTGTTGCTTTTTTTAAAGCTGTCTCGCTATGTTAAACCCATTTAACATAGCGAAACAGTAAAAAGCAATGGAGATCTTGCTTTCTCCATTGCTTTTGCCCACAGCTCTGATGTACTGTGTAGGCATATGCATGCGCAGTACATCAGAACTGCCACAGAATATCAGACAGTTGCGGAAGGGCAGCAAGGAGGATTTATACAATGCCATTATTTAAGAAAAGTAATTATTTTTTTTTCTTAAATAATGTCATTGTATAATAGCAGTAAACCACTTCTGGGTGTGGGTAATGCTGGATTTACCCACGGTTGGCTTTGTTTGGCCACTCAGGCTTCACCCTCGTGACCGAACCACGCCAACCGTAGGTAAATCCAGCATTACCCACACCCAGGCATGGATTATTGCTATAATAATCTACATGTAGGTAACTACTGCAGTTATATAAATGAAAAAGAAGAACAAGTGCAGGTGGGGGGATAGATCATAGTCTTCAATGCATATAGATAATAGTAGGGAAAATCCTGTGACGCTTATTACTTATAACAATTAAACAAGAACATTTTACAATAAAAATAAATATGTTCCTTCTTTGTAAAAGTCTTGGTTTGAGATGTTTGTGGCCAAGAAAAGGGTAATTTATTTTATTTTCATTTGTTCACTGGGGAAGTCTGGCTGGACACAAATGCCTATTTCCAGCAGAGGCCCGGGAGAAAAGCTCCAGTACATGATGTACAATCAAAGTCTTTTAAGTTATTATACATCAACAGTGTCAGGCAGAATATAATTAAAATAAACTATGAAATGCTTCCAGCTGAATGAAAGCAAGTAAAATTCCCTTTAAAATACTTTTATTACAACTACTTAAAACATCTGAAAACACAAATATAATCATGATTAATCACTTTCATCCTTAAAACAATAGGATTTTATTAGAATCACTCTACTTCAGTAAAATAACACTTTATATACTTCTCTCCTTAATTAATTCAGATTAACCATCAGTTTCAACTTAAAGTTATAACGTCCAATATTATATCCTGAAAAACAAAAACCTCTACTGTGCATTCTAAAAACTGTTAAAAGTTGCAAGGTTAAAACAAGTAATAATTTGCTCTCACATTTATTAATGGCTGTAAAGAAATATTTTTGTTTATTCCTGTTTAATGATTATTTCTTTACCGCCATTAATAACATGAGACCAAATTATTATAGGTTTTAACCTCACAACTTTTAACAGTTTTTAGAATGCAGAGTAGAGGGTTTTGTTTTTCAGGATATAATATTGGATGTTACGAGTTTAAGTTGAAACTGATAGTTAATCTGAATTAATTAAGGAGGGAAGTATATATATATATATATATATATATATATATATATGAATTAATTAAGGAGAGAAGTATATATATATATATATATATATATATATATATATATATATATATATCTACATATATATATATATATATATATATATATATGAATTAATTACGGAGGGATGTACATATATATATATATATATATATATATCTGAATTAATTAATTAAGGAGGGAAGTTTGTATATATATATATATATATATATATATATATAGTGATATTTTATTGAAGAAGGATGAAAGTGCTTAATCATGATTATATTTGTGTTTTCAGAGCTTTTAAGTGGTTGTAATAAAAGTCTTTTAAAGGGAATTTTATTTGCTTTTGTTCAGCTGGAAACATTTTATTTTTTTATTTGGTTACTAGTTGTCTTTTAATGCTTCACTTGGACTATTTTTAAAATAAACTATAAAATGTCAAACTAGATAAGACAGTACCTATAGATACAGCAGTAAGGCTTCTTATATTAATTATACTTAACTAAATAACCATTTGGATTTCAGACTGTGTAAGTGGATTTGGCGATGTAAAGCTTAAAATTTTGATAGTAAACATTGAGCAGTATTGAAAGGGGGTTCTATGCAGCACAGCAAACTGCATAGGAAAGAAAATAACTATTGCCTGCCATGTGTGCTGCTTAAGTGGAAATTGTGTGTAGATAAAAAACAGAATGGATGCACATTCAAGAAATGTAGCACCATAAAGGAAGAGAAAAGAAGGAAAAGAAAGGTAGCTGCAGGTAAGCATAATATGTATTTATTTATCCTTTATTGACTAAGTTAGTCCCACTAGGCTAGTAGCCTTTTCTTAGGGAAGACTCAAGGTGCTATTTATACTACAATGAGAAGTTTTGCCAGGGCACCGGGAAGTGTTTCCTACTCTTTATTTAACATCTCATCTGAAGGATGGCACACTCAGGAATGTAACACCCCATTATGCTGCACTGCAGTGTCAACAATCAATCTACCTGGTGTGGGAATAAAACCCACAGACTTCTGCATCAAAGATTGGTGTGCTACCTGTTGTACCACAGACAAAACAGTTTAATTTTCATTTTTTGTACAAAATGAATTGTAAATACCGATTAAAGGTAACCACCCTTAAAAAAATTACTTGATGAAATTTCAGCAACTGATGCCGTATTTTGAGCTTTGTTTTTGTAAGTATAAAGGATTTGCACATGCTATAGCTGCCCGCTGTCCATGGTACATGGATGAGAAGTGAGCAGTGGCTGAGTATAGAAGAGCAGTTTCTGCTTCTGGGTGAAATTGACACAGGAAAGCAAATGAAACCACAAAGTCAAGAATAAAAAGACAAGAGCTACATTGAGCGTCAACTTCAAAACCATTGGTTTGCCTAGATATAACTAAAGGACTAATGAATTTTTATATCTATTTAAAGAAAGAGATGTGTGACACAAAAGCTATATCTAGCTGGAAAATAGTGCACTGTAAAGTAGCAAAAATAGTGACTCACTTGAACAAATGATGCATGAAACTAAGTCACACTTCAATATGGTTTGAAGGCAAATAATTTAATAAAAGGCATTTTATTTCTTAGCAGTCAGCACACAGAACTAAGGGTCCCTATCCACCCCTAAATGTGAATTGTAAAGCTCACAGCTTGGCTGATTAAGTTCTTATCTCTTTTAGGCACTTTTTCTGAGCATGTGTTCTACATTATCAGAGAGGCTAGGAAACGCAATACAAGGAATTCAGCAAAACAGTTTAACAAAGCATTCCTGCACTTAAGACCACCAAAGAGAAAGATCAGTACCCATAGGACCCAAGCTATGTTTTATAAAAACTAACTTTGCCCTTTTGAGTCAGCTGCTTCTCACCTCTCAATCTTCTCTCCTGGAAGAATGCTTTGTTACTGGATTGACCTCTACTAGAATAATTTTAGAGATGCAGGACCTTGTGTGTGACAGTCATTTCCGATATTCCATAAAAACATGATCAACATGCATACTAGAGGGAGGCAGACTTATTCTTAAATTGGTCTGATCGTCTCTCTATTTTCTGTAGCTCTTGAGAATAATGGGGAAAAATCCTGCATTCCTTAGATGCATATAGGTAGCTGAAATTCTACTCATAAAAAAAAAAAATCAGAATGTCAAACCAGTTGTTCATTTTCTTTACTAAGGTCAGAGAAGGGAAAACTGTGAGCAGACCATATGAAAAATGGCTAGCATACTTTATCTCCTTCTGCTACACTTTTCATGACAAGACTTCACCTGGACATGGAAAGTTCCATACTGCTAGGGACACTGACTCTACCATGGCATTTCTTAGGGGATCAACTCATAACTCATCCTACTACAGCTGTGCTAGGAACTTACCATAACAACAGATATTCAAGTATATTTACTGTTGCTGGACCATGTTCATCACTTCAACCCTTCCTTTAAATCATAGTACATCCTTAGGTTTGTGTGGTTATCCTAGTCTCCAAACCTTCCACCTTCTACCTCTGTTGCCACTTTAAGTGCCTTCTCAACTTAAGGGTAACCTAGAACCTGTACAAGCAGGTTGGGAGTATTTTGCTTGGGACTTTTTTTTCCAAAGGTTTGGTTCCATAATGGCATTCTTTGGTCTGGCAACACTTTAATATTTATATCAGCCAGGGCTTGCTGCCAGATGATGTCCCTGTTATACCAGTGATTTTCTGATGTCATGTAGCCTGAAGAGGAAAGGCACAAAGCTCTAGAAGTTACATTAGTCACCAAGTCTTCTGTAAGCAGGAAGTCCCAAGAGTTATTAATGCAACAGAAAATGTACATAAATATTTAAAATTATGATACATTCTTAACACAACTATATTTTGTGGTTACACTATGGAAAGTCTTGCCTTTTTGCTGCTTTATGAGTTATGGGTGTGTTTTGAAAGTTTAACAGTTTGATGTAAATTATCCTGACAGCACATGTAGGAGATTTAACCTACAGTTCTGCTTTGATTACTAATGAATCATTAGTCTATGGTTATCTACAAAATGAGAAAAATATATTTACTACTATCTATCAAGGTGGAGATAATATACTTTTCAGGTAACCCCCTGAGTAAATGTTATGCCTGTCTATAGAATCATGGTCTAAGAGTTTCTGTTTTAGAGTAGAAACCTGCTTGCAGTGCTGATCTCTCTCTTTTTTTTTTTTTTTGATAGAGCTATTACCTTCATAAAACAAAATGTTTAATTCAGATTTGTCTGTATGTTTAATTGTCTCAGTGAGTGAAATGTTTATTTTGGCAAAATATATTGGCATTTTTTTTCATTTAAGCCAGATATAAACCTTTTTGTTTCTTACATGTTTTGGCCTTTTATCTTATTCAAGTTTCTTTATCATTTGGGATTCTATATATTTTCCAGATTTACTTGCTATATTGAAGTAGTAGAAAAGAGGAAATGCAGAATCATGTACCAGTAAAAGTTATACCCAGTAAACAGTTTTAAAATTTATCAGGATTAGTCCAACTGTTGGTCTAAGTACGATAAATTGCAGTGCTATCAATTTCTTATGTTAATGAACAAGGCTTTCAGTGAAACAGCATGATAAAATCCAAATTAAAAGATAGGAGACTCAGATCAGTCACTCACACATGCATGCGTGTGCACTCACACAAACACATGCACGCACACACACACACACACACACACACACACACACACACACACACACACACACACACACACACTACTCAGTCACTCACAGCTTGGCAGACATCTTGGAATCCACTAGGAGTTTAGCATTCTTGACATTTCAGAGTATGGAAAGTATTAATATGATACATGAACAGAAGCTTGGCTTTCTTTGCAAACTATGAATTGACATCTGTTCTTGACGTAAACCAATTTCCAGAAATTTGATTAAGAGAAAACGTAACTATAACGAAGTGCCTCCATGGAGCAAGAAATTCTTTTTTTTTAAAACAAGTTTATTGTTTTTAACATACAAAATAAATATCATAACAATTTTATACAAGTAATTAAAATAGAAATGGTTATAACATTCAATAAAATAACCAAAGTATTTACAAATACATCCACTACAATCAAATCAATTAATTAAACTAAAATACCATGCTATTGAAGCTAAGATTTTTTTAACAGATTTTGTAAAGTATCCCATATAATATAGTAAGATGTTTTTCTAGTAGTTCTTGATTTTATTGTCATCAATTCCATATGGCACACTACAGTCATAACATTTTTAAATTCATTAAACGAAGGAGGAGTATCTGAAATCCAATTTCTGGTTATTATTTTTTTAGCCACTGCTAGACTAGACCATAACAAGGGAAGCTTAACCTTTTTAACACTTTGAGGAACAGGAGTGTTGAATAATATAAGAGATTTCGAAATAATGAAATTATCTGTAAAAAGAGCCTGCAAAAAATCATTGATTGACTTCCAATATTCTTTCAATTTTATACAGTCATAAAACATATGTGCCCAATCAGCATTAATTTCTACATTACATCTTTTACATAGATTGTCTTTATTATTTATTTTATTCATCGTCAAAGGTGTATAAAAGGATCTATGTAAAAATTTCCAAGTAAAAAGTCTCCAAATAATGGAAGAAGTAGTTTTATAGGCAGATTCCAATATATATTGTTTATCTTGTTGATTTGGTGATTCACCATTAATGGAAGTGAAATAATTCCAATAGGTATCTACACTGTAATAAGTTTCTTCTCTAATAATTTTATGTATGTATGAAAGCTTACCTTTATCAGAAACTTTATGTTGTAAATTTAATATCAAGTAATCAATCAGTATTGGAATAGATTCTTTAACTGTTATAGACATTAAATCAATTTTATTAATAAGATGTTGTCTAAAGGTCTGAACTTCTAACCAGCAAGTTTCTCTCAGATCAAATTCCTGTTTTAAGAAGTCTAAATTTTTAACTTTATTATCAGATAGCAACTGATACCAGTACTTTAGATCATTTTCTGTGACTAAATGAGTTCTTTCAGAAGTGGATGACAAAAGCATACCTTGTGTATACATTATAGGGAATAGAATAAAATTCCATTCCTTATACTTAGGATGCATGAATATAAAATTACGATAACTAATAATAATGTTTAATGGATAACTAACTATATATTTTGGTATAATAGGTGAAGTACAAAATTCTTTTAGTAACCATAACATGGAGTTGTTTACAATCATATTTTTATGTGTTAAAGAGATTTTTATGAAGTGAATACTAATTAGTTCCCAGTAATCTTTCCATTTTGCAACATATGACTGATCTATTAACAAAGTAATAACTTTTATAATAGAAGAGATAGTATATAAGTTAAAGTCTGGAAAAGAAATGCCCCCTTGAGACCAGCTATTAGTATGCTTCTTTAATGCAATCCTAGGTCTATTAGGTGCCCATAAGAAATTTAACATTAGTGTATTCAATTTCTTGATAATTATTTTTGTAGGTGGGAGTATTATTGATTGTATTAAGTATAATATCTTAGGGAATATTATCATTTTAATAATTGTAAGTCTCTCTTCCATAGTAAAAAACATATTACTCCAGGTATTGAAAAGATTTTGTATATTAAGAAGACAGGTATTATAATTATTATGTATAATAGATTTGATATCCTTAGTTAATATTATACCTAAGTAAGTTATCTGACCTGAATTGGGTATATATTTACGAAAATCACTAATGAGAACATTTTTTTGTGTATATATAGGTAGTATTTTAGTTTTTTTCTTCATTGAATATTAAACCAGAAATATTTTTAAAATTCATCATTTTATCAAATAGGGACTGCATAGAAGAATTAGATCCTGCTGATGTAATTAGAACATCATCTGCAAAAAGTTGAATTTTAGATGTTGTATTTTCATCTATATCAAATCCTTCTATATCAGTACTGTTTCTGATCAGATTAGCCCAAGGCTCCATTATTAAAGTAAATAATAATGGAGAGAGTGGACACCCTTGTTTTGTACCTTTTAAAATGTGTATTTTTTGTGAGACATATGTTCCTATCTTAATGTAAGCCAATGCTCCTTTATATAAATGTTCAATTAGATTTACAAATGCATCTGAAAAGTTTGTGCACTTCAGTAATATAAACAAGTAGTCCCAACTTACTGAATCAAATGCTGAACTTATGTCGAGACTAATAAGTGTTAAATCATTCTTTCTCCTATTTGCAAAATCAATTAATGTTAGAGTTCTCCTTATATTATCAAAAGTATTTCTATTTACAATGAAGCCTGTCTGATCTATATCTATAATGCCTGGGATGATTGTCTTCAATCTATCAGCAAAAATACTCATAAACATTTTATAATCAACATTAAGTAATGAAATAGGTCGATATGAAGTGCATCTAGTTGGATCTTTATTGGGTTTTAAAATTGGCGAAATAAATGTGTATTGCCAAGATGGGGGAGTTATTAACTCATTTTGGGCCAAAATAAAAACCTTATGTATTAATGAGTATGTACTTTTAGAAATAATTTTATATATCTCTGGTATAATACCATCATTACCTGGTGCTTTGTTTGATTAAAGCTTGTTTATTTGTGTAACAACCTCTGTATATGAAATATTTTTATCCAATAGTTTAGTCTGTTGTTTATTAAGTTTTTTATTCATGTTTGTAGTTATAAATTTCTTTATTTTATCTTTAGGTTCCATGTTAATGTTATTATGATTAATTTTGTGAAAGTGATTTCTAAATTCATCTAATATTTCTGGTAGACTAGAAACATTCTTCTTTTTCCTTAGAGAGAAAATTTATTTGATATGATTTTGCTTATTCGACCTTTATGTTTTATTTTTAAGTCTATGTAAGTATTTGGGACTTATTGAGTAAGACAAAAACTTGTATTTCTCTAAAGTTATTTTAACTTTATGAGTTAAAATTTCTTTGTATTTCTCATTTAGTTTGTTTATTTCTTCAATTACTTTTTTGTCCATAATATTTTCTTTATTATTATGTTTATAAGAGTCTAATTTACTTTGAATATCTAATAATTCCTTATCCCAAGATTTCCTTTTATTATTATACCATCTAATACTTTGTCCATATAGATATGATTTTAAAGCATCCCAAACATAAACAATGGAGACTTCAGGAGTATTATTTATGTCTAAAAAATGTTGCACTTCTGAAAGTATATAATCTTTATAGTCTTTTAGTTGAGTTAAGTATGCTGGTATCCTTTTGATCTGAACATTGTAAGTACTTTTTATCATGAACTCAAAGACAATTGAATTATGATCTGATATAGGACACGAAATGATTTTAGAGTTAATTAATTCTGTTACCATCTGGTTAGAAATAAAGACTCTATCTATTTTTGAATAAGTTTTATATCTGTTAGAAAAAAAGGTGTATGGTAATGATTTTGAGTCTATCTGATTATTAATATCATTCAAATGATATGAATTAACAAAGTCCTTTAAATGTTTTGCATTAGATGTAATTTTCCTTTTTCCTATAGTAGTAGTATCTTTTTCATGTAGGATACAATCAAAGTCACCTGCTAAAATAATATCTCCTATAGAGAATGATATGATTTTATTTTTTTTATTTTTTATTTTACATTTGTTAACCGGGCTAGTCTGGCTGGATACATGTCCATTTTCAGCAGAGGCCTGAGGAGAAAAGCTCCATTAACATACTAGTAACTTACAATAAAAAGAACAAACAATCAAATAACAAATATCAAAACAAAGACCAAAACAAGCAAATTATATAAACATAATAGCAAATAAAGGAACAATTGCTATGTAGTTTAGTGAAATGCTAAGGGATTATAACAGGAAAATAAAAACTGAGAGGCAGCCTTCTTTTGAATGATTGCTAGAGTAAGACTGCTAGTAAATGCAGAAGATTGGTAATAGACTGACATATGGAGAGTCAAATATAAATTACACTATTTACAATTTAGAATAGAATAAGTTGTGCCAGGGCACTAGTATAAGGAAGTGGATAAACATAGAAGAGATCTGTAGAAAGGTAGGAAAAGAACAGATGACAAGATGAAGTGATATAGCATGTAGATGGAGGAAGTAGGAAGTGTAAGGAAAAAAGAGAAAAAGAAATTCTGAAAGTGGGTCAGTAGAGGCATAATTAAGGGTAGAGAAACAACCAGTAGAAGTGAAGGGGGGGACTGGAAAGAGGTGAAATCATTGCTGAGCTCAGTCAGGATTAGCACATGGGCATAGCCAGTGGGTTTGTAAATGGTTTCTTATTTGTTTTTTGAAAAGGTGAGGTGAGTTTAGGGTGGTCAGGTCTATGGGGAGTTTATTCCAATATGATCCTACAGTATTGGCAAATAAGGAGTCACCTGCTTTATTGTGGGATTTGAGAGTAGTTACTAGAAGCTTCCTGGCTGAGCGAAGGGAAGTAAGATTTTTATATGGGGTGATGAGGTTATTAAGTATGCGTGTATTGGAGGGGTAATGTAGAATTTTATAAGTTATGACTAATTGATGTAGAAGTATTATGTTCTGAAGTTCTAGCCAATTAAGTTGTTTTAGATTGAGACAGTGATGCGTACGGAATGGGGAACCTGTGGCAAACCTGGCAATACTATGGTACGCTGTGTTGAGTTTTTGAAGGTTAGCTTTAGAGAGGTTGATAAATGATGGAGAGGCATACAATAGTGTGGAGATGAGGTGAGTTTGGGCAAGAGACACTCGGGTAGTAGCAGTAAGAAAGGGCTTAAGTCTATAGAGGGCACCTATTTTTTTATTGACAGTCTTGATGGTCAGATCAATGTGGCAGTCAAAGCTTAGCTGATTGTCTATAGTGACGCCCAGTAGTTTAGTGGAACTATCAGGGGTAATGATAGTGCCATTACAGGACACAATGGAAAATGAGATAGGGGCAGATTTAAGGGTGGGGGTGAAGAGTAGTAATTTGTTTTTTTTGGGATTAAGGAGGAGACAGATATGTTGGAACCATTTTTCTGCTGCTGTAAAGACATTTTGGGTGGAGGAGTGGAGTTTTTCTGGAGATAAAGCAGAACAGATGAGAGTAGAATCATCCGCATATTGTATACAAGTGGATGTTGGGAGTGAAGTAGGTAGGTTATTTATGAATATGGAGAAAAGGAGTGGGCCTAAGATGGAGCCTTGTGGGACACCGATAGTGACAGGGAGCTGAGAGGATAGATGGCTGTCCCAAAGGACTGCTTGTTTTCTATCTTTCAAGTAAGAGTCAAACCAATGATCTTATCAAGATGGTATTTCACTGTATTAATACCAATTCCTGGTATCCAATATACATTGATTAATGTATATGTCTTTCCATTAATTTGTATTGTAACCATACAAAACATTCCTTTATCATCTTCATAAGACTTAATAGTTTTAGGTATGGGCATACTTTTATTCCATAAAATAGCCACTCCTCTTTTTTTCTGAGTATGCTCTGAACTAACTAATACTGTATATTTATTAGTGGCTAATTTATCAATATCCTTTTTCAGGAGATGTGTTTCTTGAAGGAATACTAAGTTGGCCTTATGTAAATTAATGTATCTCATTAAGCTTGCCCTTTTACATGGATTATTCAGTCCATTAATGTTTAAAGAAATTCCTTTTAGAGAAGTCATTTGGCATTTTGTAAACATATAAAACTTATAATCAGAATAACAATTAACAAAATAAGTAATGTTATACCTCCTCCTTTAGGTGTACCTTTAAATATAGCTGTATTTATTGAAACTCTTATGGGATTTTGTATAAGCTTATTTGTTTGTAGTGACAATGAGTTTATAAAATGTATTGTGGATGTCAGAACTATATACAAACAACAGTAAACAGAAGAAAATAATATAAGGATTAAACCTTGCACTCAGCCTGGAGTTAAAAACTCCAACTTTGAGTAGCACATAACACTCAAGTTAACCCCCTACCCTAAGCAGCAGTACCTCAGCTGCCACCTTATCAATTTAATACTGGTTATTATTAACTAATGTTAACATATTTCAATTAGATTATCTAATAAGACAAAGCAAAACATTTGATAAATCAGCATCATATAAACAAATAGGAACTTTTAGAAACAATTCATACTACTATGTACATCTATTTAGTATAATATATTTATAATCAAATAGCATTCAAATAAACTTGATATTGGAAACCGAGAAGAGAGAGAGAAAGAAAAGAAGAGAGAGGGAGAGAGAAGAGAGAGAGAGAAAAAAAAAGGGCATATCTACATATTAATTTATTCAAAATTTGTAAAAATAAGTTCTTATGTTCATTTAAAGTCAATAACTTAGGCTATTATGGTTCAGGCATTACATATATTAGGATATTCCTATTTTCTGTCATAGAAATGCAGTTAACAGCTTCTAAAAGACTTTAAATTACTTGCATCAAAGCTTTTTTCTCATACTTATTATTGCCAGTTAAATAAAATATTTATGTTCATAAATATGATTACAAATCATACTGCATAGCTATGTAAATTCCCAGATATACTTAAATCATTGAGAAGAAAGCCATCTGTATTTTATATATCTGAACTGCTGCTTTAAAATATGTCACATGACAACTCCTTCTAAGATAAAATCATAATGATATTTATGCTTGTCAGTTAAATAAGTCAAATGAATTGTAGTATTATATAAGTTTAAATCTTAAGTATTTACATACATTAATATGTTGCAGTCATGTAAACTTTCAAAAACATATGTATATATGTTTTACTTTCTATGCCTTCTAAAATATCACATTTGCTTACTATGGGATACTGAATCATTTAAAATCATTATAACTTTCATATTTTATGAATTATAACATGAATAAGTAAGTAGTTTTAAAAAATAACTCACATTTAAATGTTATAGAGTTCATTTTTCATCGCAGAGTCGCATTTGCAGCAGTTCTACTTCCTGGTAGAGTGCTCTTCTTGAATCTGCGATGTGTCAGTGTGAATTCAGGGGTCAAAGTTCAAAATGACTGCATTCAGCTTCTCTGCGTGAATTTTGAGTGTTGAAGCTTTTAAAACAACTCGAGGACACTATTCACGAGGTAACCCACATCCCAAATTGTCTCCCTTAACATTCTGGCGGGAATTTTAATAAATGCAAGTGACTGACATTCATTTAGCAATACAAATGAAACTAAACAGAGTAAAATCTTTGCGAAGTATTTTACAAGTTATTACAGTCTCTATGACAGTGAAACTAAGCCCACAGTTATTAATATATAATACAACTAATTTTTTATGCCCAATTTCAATTTTTTATACAAATCTGATTATATACATGTATCAGTATTATCAAGAGCATGTAAATGTACTTATATGAAAGAAAAAGAGAGAGAGAGAAAAGAAAAGAAAGAGAGTAGAAAATAAAAAGAGAGTGAGAGAAGAAAGAGAAAAGATAAAAAAGGAAGCTATAAAAAGTATCTACAGTGGAATATTACTTGCTGTTTATATTAATAAAGATAGATATGAAACATATTATTTACTACTATTTAGTTCTAATTATTTGTAATTAAATCATGACAGATTATTTGTAAACAAGTATAAGCAATAGAATCATGGCAAAATAATTAGCAACAGTATTTAAACAGCATATATACTTTTTTTAAAAAGAATTAATAAGTTATTATTCCACTTATCATATTTTCATCATAGTTCTCTCCCTGCCCTCCCCCACCCCTTACTGAATGCATAATCTAAAAAGAATGTCATTATTTAAAACAAAAAGAGAGAAGAAAAAAAAATGTATCAAATTACTAACCTTGGGTCTCTTTATCACAAAGAGAAACAAGTTGATTGATAGCTTGTTATTTGTTCCTCAGATATTTTGACTATTTATGAAACAAAACCAATTCTTTGTACACAGAAAATAACTTTGATTAAATCTTTTCCAGAATATTTGTGGCTTTCTGGAGATGCAGTAACTGTATTTAAAGAGATTAATAGTGAAGAAAAAAGAGAGAGAGAAAAAAAAGAAAAAACATAGAACAAGTCATTTGTTTTTTAGTCTTTTTTTCTTCTCTGAAGTCTTCCAAGAAGCTTCTGTTGCTGACCTCTTTAATGAAGGACTAGCCCATTCCATTTCCTCTATTTTATCCAAAATCTTATTTTTTTTGATATACAGCAATGCAGAGTCTAAGTCTTCAAAAATTCTAGGGCCATCAGGTAGAAAGATTTTTAGTTTGGCAGGAAACAGAAGGTAGGTTTTAAACTGTGCTTTCTTAAGCTCTCTTATTAATGGCAGAAAAACTTTTCTTTTAGTTATTACCAAGGAAGAATAGTCATTGTCAAAATGCACAGTTGCCTCATTAATTTTAACAGGTGCTTTAGCCCATGCTGATTTAAGTACCATCTGTTTGTCATAGGATGATAGAAATCTAACTATAACTGATCTAGGATACTTTTTGTTAGAGTTAAAATTAGATATGGATCTATGGGCTCTTTCAATACCAAAAGAAAATGCTTCTGGCAAGTCTAAAGTTTTGGGAAGCCATGTATTTAAAAAAGAAGTAATATTGTTACCTTCTATATTTTCTGGCAGTCCAAAAATCCTAATATTATTGCGCCTAGATCTATTTTCCAGGTCATCAAGTTTAGTTTGTAGATGTGTGTTCTGTTTCAGCAAAAACTCAATGTTAATTTCTTCTTCCTGGATTCTATTCTCCATGTCATTAACAGTCTCTTCTATGCCTGTAATCTGAGTCTTCTGTTGTTGCAAGTCTAGATGTAACAAATCTATTTGTTTTGTAGTTTTTTCTATGAAGTTATCAATGTTAGTATCCAGTTTGTCCATTTTGGTAGTAAGTTGCTGAATTGTAGATATCAGAGACTGAAGCTCTTTCTTGATGCTGGAATCTTGAGAATTTGTCTTACTGGAACTCATTTCAAACAGAGGAGCTGACAGAGAAATTTCCAAAGTGTTTTCTGACAGGAATATTATTGAAATTTTCTTTCTTTTTAGATATTATTCAAGAAACAGATATTCCAAACGTATTTAGAAAGAAAATTACTTCATAAATTAATTTTTAAAGTAATTATTTCCTGTCAGTGCTGAGAAATTGGTGGAGCTGAAGAAATCTGCTGCTATCCTGTGTTCATCCTTGGCCACGCCCCGGAGCAAGAAATTCTGAATAGGTTTAATTGATCTAAAATCAAAAGAGATGAATTACTTGTGATCTTCACAATTAGATTGTTTTACTAATAGTTCCTTTGAGATAGTCCTTCTGGGTGATGTTAGCAGGAGCAGGTAAAGGCTAAAGCATGGGGAAGGAACTGTTGAGAACATATACTTGAGTTGTTATCAGCCAATCAACAGCTATAGTAGACAAAATATCTGATTTTGACTTTTAACTAAACCACCTGAAAATTTTCAGTCTTCAGGACTCTTAGATATTTCTTTAGTGGTCATCAGCCTATAGTTCCAAAATACACTTGCTGGAAACACACTCTCCACTATTTACCTTAGCTAAGAGCACCCAAAATGTAAAGCACACCACTACAAAATACTAACTGTAAAATGAGTAAGACTGTCTGACACATTTTGCTGAAGGCCCATCAGTAGATTTAGCTGCTGAGAATTTCACAAAGAACTTACTGTCTGCTGTAAGCAGATGTTTTCCTGTTTTCCTTGTAGAGTTATAAATGACTAAACAATTACTTTTATGAACTGATGCTGGTGGAAGAAATATAATGGCAGAAAGAATGGCATAGCATGGGTCAAAGCTAATGGAGCAAGAGACATAGCTCTCAGGAGAACCATTCTATTCACTATTTATCATTTTTTGCCCTAAAAAGCTCCCTACTGACCTTTCATTTAGGGCCTCCTAAAAGCTGATTCCTAAATGCATTCTGAGTGCTTTTTTTTTTTTTTAAATGATGAATTACTTTTAATTTTATGTGCTTCCTGCAACAAGTTGCTGAACACAAAACACATAAGCTAAAACACATCCCGGATCACAATGGATTAATTGAAATGTTGACAATAGTGACATGATTTTAGGGGGAGCTGTTAGAAAAGAGCTTGGAGCAGTAGTAGAATGACAAAGGGTTTGCCTAGGATGTTTTTGGTTAAAACTAGCATGTTGCATCTCAATTAATGCACACGAGCTGTATTTTCAACACACATAAGTTGTATCTTGGATTACATGGAAGAGCTTTGCTTAAGTGTCTACATTTTTGTCATGACAGTAAGTTGCAAGTGGACGTTAGGCAGTCTGTTTATATGAAAAAATGGAGTGTTAGTGATTGTTTATTCCTAGTTTATTGACAGATAAAGTTTATATTATTTTAGAACAAAAACAGGATTCAATAATACAAATAATATAATAGGAAGATGGTCACATTATAATTCATACAGTGCAATGTTAGGGCTCCAAACCTCCCATGACAAAGCAGAATATTATCAGACAGGAAGATTCTAGTTTATTGTAGAACAGGACGGGGTCAAGTTCCAGGAGAGAAGTGTTAAAGTATTATAGAGACTTGAGTTACCTAGAGAAGGGGTAACAATAAGAAACTGTGTTTCCCCAGTGAATGATTGCAAAGAAGATACATCTGGTATTATCATGGAATTTGTAACTGTTCAAATAAAAAATGGAGTGTTTTAGTACAAGTGTTGATAAACCATTTACATTTACAGAAGAATTAGATAAATCCATGATATCAAATTGCAGAAAACATAATACTATAGAATTTCTTACATGCATCCATGATGTGCTTTACATAATTAGATGCAGTTTTAAGAAAGAACAAACACTCATGAAGGTTCAGATAAGAATTCTGGGACAATCCCTTCAAAGTCCACATTTCTTATTAATTCCAAAAATTGCCATGAACCACATAAATACAACTTAATGGTTTCACCACCTTATTGTGCAAGTGATTACTCAAATTGCTATAGGTTCCTTGTTGGACACAATGACAAAAACTAATGTTCTAAATTGGGGAGTCTATTTTTCTAAATGGGAGAGTCATTAAAGCTATGTGCAGTTTGAGATTACCAAAAATAGCATTTGGTATGTCAACCAATAAATAATCACAGAATTCAAAGGTAACCTAGTTTGTTTGCAACATGTAAATCAATTGTGCTGCATGCCCAATTGATATCAGTGCTGGTCACTTTTTTGTAATTGTCATAGTGTAATAACTTTACAGTTTCAAAAATATATATTTCATTGTCCAAAAGGACAACACTCCTAGCTTTATCTATTTCATTATTCTTAAATAACTGTTGTATTTGAATGAATCCAAAGCTGCCCTCCATTTCTTGTTTAAATTAAAAAATATATATATTTTTATTGATGTTTCAGAAAAGACAGTTCTAATTTCTTTCTCTCACGCAGCTTCAAATGCTGCAAAGGTTTAAAGCAGTAAGGGGTTGAATGTAATTTTTTAAGCTCAGTCAGTGTCTTGTCTACTGAAGCTCCTATACTGGGTACAACCCTAAAACCTTTTTCAGAATGTTCCAATTAACTTCAGATTGTGTGTGTGTGTGTGTGTGTGTGTGTGTGTGTGTGTGTGTGTGTGTGTGTGTGTGTGTGTGTGTGTGTGTGTGTATGTGTGTGTGTGTGTTTGTGTGTACATACATACATACATGTATATATATATATATATATATATATATATATATATATATATGTGTGTGTGTGTGTGTGTGTGTGTGAGTGTGTGTTTGTGTGTGTGTGTGTGTGTGTGTGTGTGTGTGTGCGTGTGTCTGTGTGTGTCTGTGTTTAATATAGGACTTAACTAGAGTTAACTGGTTTCAAAATTAATCACCTGTAGTTAAGGATGGGAGACATAAGCAATAGAAAAAGGGCTGCATGATTGTTCATTCAGTGTAAATACAGTGAGGATATAATAGAAGATCATAAAGATAGGCACATTAGTTTATAAACATCATAAGAAAGGGGTGAAGAAGAATTAAGTCTGGGTTATGGGTAATGTATATTTAGGAATTGTCTAAAAAAATGGGAAACAAGGCATAATGAAAGTCTGAGTAAATAATCATAAAATAAAATTGAGAAGCATAGTGTTGGAGACAAGAAAGAGAGGATGAACAATAAAAAATATTTTTAGAACTGTGTTATGCGATACTCAGTGAGCATGATAGATTCAAGTTGTGATAGAAGCAGAGGGGTAGGAGATGGAGACGTTTTTAAGGGTTACATAGATTTGAGCCTGCTTTTGTTGAAGATAACGTGTAGCATTTTATTGAGTTGTGTAATTTTTAAGCTGCTTCATTGGTGGTTAAACTTTGTGTTCAAAAGATGCACATTTGCAGAATATGCAAAGTGTGAGTGAAAAGGTAAGTGTCATTCATTTGTACTGTTAACTTGCTAACTGGGAAATGTAGGTTTAGAATCAGGGTGTGGAAGGTGAATTTAAGTTGAGGGATAGGAAGGGGAGTGTTAAGGATAGGGAATGGAAGGAAAGAATTAGGGTTAGGGAACAATATGGAAATGTACATTTAGGAAGTAGGAATGAAATCTTAAGTTTAGACAGTGATCAATGGATTTAGGTTTATTGAGAGGAAAGGGAAACTTACAGTTAAGGAGCGAGAGGGATATGTTAGGGTTAGAGAGTCTCAAGGGAGTCTTGGGTTAGACAACAATCTGGGAATTTAGGTTTAGGGAGTCAGTGGAGAGTTTTAGGTTTAAAGTCAGGGTTCTGGAAGGGCTGTGTAATTTTGTCGGATGGCATTGTGGTAGCGTTAGGTATGCTTGGAGGACTGCGGTAGCTGGAAGCAGGTTAGTTAGTATTTTAGGTTGCACAATGGGTTTTTATTGTTTTAATAGGCTATATTTCAATGATATTTTCATCAATGTAAGTGTTTTTTTTATTTTGCTTTAATGATATAGACCTGTTTTTGAAGAAAAACAGAAGAGGTATTGTACAAAGTAAAATAATGTAGACTACATCATTGAAGATGAATAGATAGGAGGAAAAAAATAATAAAAGAAAGGGAAATAGTCTTTGTAATACGGATCTGAGGCTTCATATTGAGAAGCAAGCACTGTGGAAGAAACCCAAGATGCAGAATAAGAAGAAAAGTTTCTCTGGTGTAGGATGGTGTTGCATTTCAAAAACACCAACTTAAGGGAAGATTTAAAAGAGGAAGGTAATGCTTACAGATTCACTAAAGGATAACTGAAAGTGTAATGGAAAATAGAGAATGATGGTTATGGGGTGAAAACTTAACTATAAGAAAGAAGAAGACATAGAATCAATAACAAGAAGGAAGAATGTAGGCATTATACGTAAGACAAGGAAAAGGGTGGGTACAAATTTGGTTCTATCAGATATGGCATGGTAATATAGCTGACCTTATACTCATATATTATACTATAGAGAAAAGTAAGAATAAAAATATATGATAAGATAATGCATTGCAAAAGACAGTGATATTGCCTGCAGTATTACAGGAGGACTAGTTACTATACAGAAATATTTTATACTGAATTATTGCTGTGTTACAATAAAAACAGTGAGGTAGATGAGTAGCAGCAAACCAAGTTCAACAACAGAAGTCACCGAAGAAAACATGATATGCAGATGAGGGGTACAAAATATGACTTCAGAAGACTCACGGATAGTTCCAACAGAATAACATGAACATCCATGGCAACTGTAAAAGACAAGCTGTGGGATTCAATAAACTCCATGTAGGCTTTGCACAAAGCCTACATGGAGTTTACATGTTTGTGTGGTGAGCAGCAGCGCTAATTACATCTTCATGCCATGCGCCATGTTTAAATGTAAACAAGCATGGTTTCATGGCCAGCAATGGTGTTGGTGTCCAGGAAATCATGTAAAGCAATATGGGTAGCAAACCTGTCTACCTATAAGTAAACTCAGTTAGCAGCATTGTATGGAATGCCACAATAATTACCAGGGTTTAACATATAGTAATGTGCAGTATGTGGTCCAAACATAGTATGTGACAGTGTATACAGTGCAGAGTATTGTAAAATCCCATTCCAGGCATTTTGTACAAAAGTTGTGTAAATGATCTGTAAGGATAAATGGACTGCCATATAAAATATGCAGTCAAGGGAAGTGTGTGTATTGAATAAGGGACACACAGATGAACTGTAGGAATGAACACAGGGAAAGAGGATAGGTAAACCATCTTAATGTACAGGAGGTGAGGGCATGTCAATGGAAACAGATGTAGCAGGAACACTAATGACATATCAATATGGCACAGTTCGGATTGCACAGTGAAAATGTATATTATGTGACTGTCACACAAGGTGACATAACAATAGAGAAGATGTCTTTGTGAGATAAGCATCCTGACATGAATAGTGCAGAGGGCATCTATTAGGGATGTCATATGCAACTGGAATTGTGTGCATATTGTGAAGCTGTGCAAACTGATTTGCCTGAATATGAATGTAATGTCAGCAGAGGTTTCCAGCAAGTGGGACACAGTTACATTCTCATGGACAACAGTAAAAGAAGCGCACAGACAATCATGGACAATATCGGAATAATGCCTCCAGTAATCCTATGTCTCTGATACAACATATGTAATTCTGAGTGATAATAGATGGTTCTGCACAAACAACTTGTACAACTATTATGACATGTCAGCAATCTATAAGGGTAATCAAGCACACCTTCCTGACACTGTAACATCTGCTAGAGGTATTAGGAGGGATAATGCTATACCTGTATGTGACATTAGGATCACTACTGGCTAGTTGACTGGTGTGCATGGCAGATATATATATATGGCAAAATCCAGACTGTCACAAATGTAACCCAGGCCATCAATGTTGTCAAACCGCTATGCATATACTGTGTGCATCACCAGAACAGGTATCACACATGCAACTGATGTAATACCTTGATGGGTGTTCTGCACCATCAGACAGTAATGTTTATGCAACAAAAAGAATACCTAGATATGGTCAATAAGATGTGTGACAGCTCACTATGGCAAAGGTGGTACACTTCAGTTACACATCACTGGGAGATGTATAGGGAGGTACATGAAGAAGGGTGCATTGTACTCAGTTATTGGTATAATGGAGACTGTGAACTATGGAGGTATTATGGCCTTTGAGGTGGATGTCCTTCACGTACTTGATAGTTGTGTTACATACAAGGGAGTAGTCAGCACTGTGGAGACATGCTGGTGGATGTTCCACATACCGTCTACCCAAGGACACAGGTCACATATCAGTTGGTCTGATTATACGGTGGGGTGTCTACATTATTGTTGGGTTGTGCGTTTATTTTCATAACAAATCCCCTAATGTTTTTTGTTTCATCTCATGTGTTGTCATGGCTGTGGCAGCAGTCTTTGGTGTGTGTTGATACTGTCTATATTATACTAATACTACAGTTGGAGTTAATGATTGTCCACAAGCTGTAGTTTCTTCAGACAGCTGTTTGGAACCAGGATGTGTATGTCATTATAATGGACAGGAAGGGGCCTATCAGACAGTCGTGATGTACAGAGCTGATCACTGGACCTGAGTTATAGGTCACATCACACATTTCAACATATTTAGATGTGACATATGTGATCCACTGCTCTACCCACTTGGTGATATAGGTGTTCTTGACCACATCTGATAGTGTTGAGTGAACACCTCAGTGTGGATTTGTGTCAAATGCCTTGGCCTGACCAAGTTCCACTGGAAGATAGTGATGTCATTATGCATGCCCTTGATGAGCTCTTTGAGGACATCTAACAGAGGTAAAATACATGGCTGTATCATTAACAACTCATACAGGTCACAGGAAATTATGTCAGTATGTTCTTCCTATTAATGTGACTGTTGTGAATTTTTATTTGACTCTGATGATGCCTGGATTGTAAAAGGCGAAAGTGCTAAGTCTCTGGTGATTTTTATCCTATTAAAGTGACCGCTTCTTGTGCAAAAACATGTTGGTTTGCCTGTTTATTTTTTACTGTATTTACCACACTGCTTTTGCATTTGTGGCTGCTATCCAACTCATACAGGTCTGTTGCACACAGCAAGGATATTACTAGTGTCCATTTAGAAAAAGTCCATGATGATAGGTTTGCCTAACTTACAAATGAGGAGAGTCGGGATGTCTCTATACACACATGCATCAGGTGCTGCCCCCCCCCAACTCAGATGGATGAATGTTGATGTACACCATTCTACAAGAACATAGTCCATGTGTAGAGTGTGTTGAAGTGTGTATTCAACCATGTCAGGAAGGTGTATGTTCTGAGGGTAGGAAGGTAAGACGGTGCATACTGCCAATCTTGAGCTGGCCTAGGGTTCTGACACATATACCCACTCAGGTATCATTGAGAAACTCTCCCAGGTGGGGAGGAATGCAGGAATGGTTAAGGACAGGAGAATTCAAACCAAAAGATGAAAGGTTAATATTGGTGGCCCAAGATAGTGGGCTAAGTACATGCTGGTTTACAAAGTCCATTGAACATGTGGGAGAAACAGACAAATGTAGGTTTTGTAAAAACGAATTGCAAATAGTCACATACCTCATTGCTCATTGTAACATACTAATGGCAGAAGGACTGTATACTGAAAGGCATAATAATGTGGCAAGACTGTTGCACTGAGGATTGTGCAAACATTATGGTACTGAAGTGGCTGAAAAACACTGGAAACATGAGCCACATAGCATCACAGAAAATGATGAAGTGTACATCACATGGGATCACCCACTGCTAACAGTTCAAATGATAGATGATAGAAAACCAGATATAGTGGTCCAGGAAATGAAGATAAAAGTAGCATTGATTACTGAAATCACCACACCCAGTGACTACAGTGTCTTGCATACAGAGAGACACAAAGTCATAAAATATCAGGATCTGCAGGCAGAAATGAGAGCAATGTGGAAGAAAGATACCCAGACAGTTCCAATAGTAGTAGGAGCAATGGGTCTCATAAAAAAGATTCTACAGCCATATTTAGAGATGTTGCCAATACATGTAACCCCATACAAATTGCAGAAGGAGTCATTACTGGGCACTCTGCTGGTGCTGTGAAGAGCACTTTTGACTGACATCAAAGACTGAAACAATACTAATTTCATGAACTTTAATTGTACTTTGACTGAGGAATGGGGTCCATTCCTGTCATGGTATTTGAAACCCAAAAGATTTGAAGAAATTAAAAAAGAAAGAAGTGGGGTTAAAAAAGAGATCAGTGGTGATTAACCCTTACATCATTAGATGGTTAACCAACTGGATCCCTGACAGAACACATACTGTGAAAGTTGGTGAACCAACCTCTACCAGTAGAGCTGTCACCACTGTCATACCACAGATATATGTGCTTGGCCCTTTACTGTTTGGAATGTATTTCTTGACAGTGCAGGCTAAAGTAGACATCCTTTGGTTACCAGGTTTGCTGATTCTTGCATATTGGATGCAGTCATTGAGTCCACCAATGATGATAACATACTACAGGAGATGCTAAGACAGACAAATGATTGGTGCCAAAGCCACAAGGTCTACAAATAAACGCAAAAATGTGTCTTTATTTTAGCCTTCTGTAAAGTGGAATTCCCTGCTAATTAAAGCATTGACAACACTTCCCTTATGCAGAAACCTAATGTTGCAAGTCATGGGCATACACGTAGATAGCAATGTGAACCTCGACCACCAAGTGTCCACAGTGGTATGGAAGGTCTTCTTTGTGCATCTCATAAGTCAGGCCATCATATTCAAATCTGAGGATTACATAACATCACTGTGCTTGAACCTCATCAGAACACTAATAGAGTATAATGCTTCCTTTTGCATATAGCTCACCAGATACCTGCAACAGCTGGAGAGACCACATGGGTTTCTCACCAAGAAAATATAGGGCCTACAAGCCATGCCATGATGTATGTGGATAGACTAAAGCCCTGTCACTGTAATATGTATTGTATAGGATGAGGTGACTTGTGCCTGGTCTCCAGGGCAGTTTCTGATCCTGACATGGTGGGAATACTGCACACCCATCAATCAGCTATAGCTGATGACATCAACACAGTCTGGGGAGGAGAAAATGTTAATAGCAGTGTCCCACATACTGGTGTAAAATGCACTCTGTAATCTCAAGTAAGGGCATAAAAACACACACTCGCCCCCAGTGACTAGAGAACTCTGTATTTAAGGCAAGCACCACAGCTCAAGTCTGACTTGAAGAGTGTCAGGCAATACTTTATAGCTGATGACAACAGCAGTGTCTGGTGAGGAGAAAATGCTAATAGCATTGTCCCACATGCTGGTGTGAAATTCACGCTGTAATTTCAAGCAAGGGCAGAAATACACACCCCAGCTGACAGCAGTGAGAACAGAACCCCTACCTGTATATTATACAGACTAGAAAACAGTACACTACGCAAGCACCACAGCACAAGTCTGACTTTTACAAGGCTGCAGGACAAATTATGGTCGATGACATCAACACTGGATGTTGGAGAGAAGATATTAGGAGACCTGCATGAAATGGATGTGTAAGCATGTTCAGCTGTCAAGATAGTTCAGGTTCTGCATGTTACCAGACTGATGAGTGTGCAATGAGTAGTATGTGGTGGTTGTGTTCCAATGTACAGGTATAGTTTCATAGACAGCTTTACAAACTATTTGCAAACAGGTGTCCACATTACTACAAGTATTTGGAAATCTGAATGCGTATTGTCATTCTAAAGATGTGCATGGCATATCACACATTTATTATTAATTTATGTAGTGTAATTGATACATTTGTCAACAACTACTTAAAGACCAGGGTTGCAGTGCATGGAGGGAAGGTAACACATGGCTGCATTGTAAATATCTGACATATTCTTAGATAGGGCCTTCATTTTCTTATGTTTCCACATGTAGTTTCATGGCACAAAGACTAAATGGACAATAAACAAAACTAATACATCCTAATATTTACTTTGCATAGCGCAACGGTGAGCAATGGGTAAGCATGATGGCTGGCAAAGTGTTTGCACATTTAGCATACACATTTCCACTGCTTTCCCTGTTTGCATGTAGCTAAGCAGTGCACAAATGCGAGGCTCATTGTTAAAATTATGAGAGTTAGTACTGATTGTATAAAATGCAATTGCTGCTTAGCTGACTCTGTGGCAGCAAGTGTAAATGCATTACACATTTTTTTGAGCCCAGATGTTACTGGGTTCAAATCCAAGACTATGTAATAGTTTTAAATAAATAGTAGTTATAATGCAATTAAATTATTTTCTATACTGCATTCACCATGTGTTAATGTGTGTTGATGTAGCACAGCAGGTTTAAGTGGCATTAGGTAGAGGTAGCCACAGCACTGAAGAGCCATTCACCTTCTCTTGACATTGGTGCGTGATGCCAAACTCCATGCTAAGACAGAAGACAAAAAGTGAAGAGCACCATTGTTTTTTGGTACTTATTTGTATTGTGTGTGATTATATTTTTTGCCAGATTATAGGTGTTAAAATGAGGTAGATAGGAAAGTGGTGAAATGGGGAGCAAGCAGGGGAAAGAACAAAGGAAAAGAAATACATGAATGTGCAGGAGGGAGGTAGGAAAGAATCATAGCTATCCATTTTTTTAACAGTATAAACTGAAAATATGTACAGAATATTAGCTGAATTCAGACTGTCACCTCCACAAAGAGGGGTTACAACAACACAATCATGTTGTATAGCCAATTGGACCAAATCAAGTGTGTCAAGAAGACAAGTGTGTGTGAAGTGGAGAGCTATGTACCGGAGAATATTTTTGGGGGAATAGGTGCCCATTTCTTTTAATTCAGTAAGAGAGGACTGCTGAGTAAGGGACGTTGCATAAGTAAAGAAGCAAATGCAAGCAAACAAGACAAGACACAGGGATGGTGAAGGACAAAAAAGATTGAGGGGCATCATAATTTGGGTGAAGGAGGGGACAATGCAAGCTCATGCCCATCAAATATGGAGACAGTGAGAATCTAGTCCTTACCCACAAGACTGTCATCACTGTCACCTTACTTCACTGGGTGTTGGAGTGCTTGACATCTTCTCCTCCTATGTACCATGAGGGAGAGCAGCCTCTCCATCCATCATAGGAATACACTAATGGTGTGGGGCACAACCCTACTCACCAACCCTGGCATCTCCTGGCAGGTAATGAAATCCCCATCTGCACCACTACTCCTGGATGGTACCATAGCACCAACAGCTGGGGCAGTGCTACCTGAGGGCACAGGTAGTGTAGGGGCAGCAGAGGCAGTGCTGCCAGGTTAGGTCCCAAATGTGTTGGGTATTGGTGCTGGAGCCGGTGGAATGGGGGGCAGGCTGACCCACTGGAGCTGGCCTACTTTGCTGTGCTGCAAAGCATTTAGTACTTTGTTACAGATGGAGACATAGAGACATTTTAATGACACATAATAGAAAATAAATAAAGGGAGATAATGATTCAGGTGTGAGAAAAAAAAAGATAAAATTAGTACCATCATATGCGACATACAATGCACTATCACAATTACACAACTATTTTATCTAAACCATTATACTTAAGTATACATCCAATCAACTACAACTATAACTGCAGATTACTCAAAGTAATCCTTGCAATGTACATATATTGCACATATGCTTGGTCCAAGTATACTGATTACAGTTCATAGCAGGGAATTTATGCCACTTGTATAGAGTTTAATTTATGTAATATTATGAAGGAAATGCAATATTGTATAGTTGTTGCTACTCATGGTATTTGAACCCACAACCTCTGACTACAGTCTTACACTTGACTGCTAAAGTTGGTTTGTGCTACAGATTTATGCATGCATATTTGCTTTTACAGTTAGGATATGCATGTTCACTTTGCTACTACAGTATATAATACAAATAATCTATCATTAACTTTTAAAGATACAGTAATACTTCTCTTGTGCTACATATATATTACTCGCTTCCCTCAGTCTCGCCACACATTCAGCATGAGCTCAGCTATTAAATTCTATTTAGGCATTAACTGTATAAAGAAAAGAACAGAAGAGCATTATGCATACCAGTCTTGCCTATATTTAGGTTTCTATATATTAAAAATTATCTTTATTATCATACTTACACAACTGTAGGATGTCACCAGTTTGAAACTCAGTCAACCAATGGTTGAACGTATCCCTCTTACACCTTTGCATGTCACTGAAGTGGTGCCAACACTGTTCTCCAGTTCGTGGGATGCCAGTCTCACTGGATACAGCCATAGCCAAACTACTCCAAGCCTCAAACTTGTAGTGGGAGCCAGACTAGTCCCCCTGCAGAAGCTTTTGGTTGTGGTCCTTTATCAGGAATCCAGTAAATATCCTGGACTCCTGACCCCCCCCCCACCTCTGTGCCCTAAACTGGACAACTTCCCCTCTAATGATAGACATGTCTAATATCAAAACTAGAGCAATGGCAACTAATGATTTCCAGCCAGTTCCTGTTAATGCATTAGTTGGTAGTACACAAACCAAAGCAACAATGCCAACTGTGTTTGCGCAATGTTAACCAGAGATGGTGATGCAGAGTGAGCTGGAGAAAGAATGAGATATTTCCTAGGGAGACATTATGGATAAGAAATACAAAGAAGAAGCAACATCTATCTTTTAGGACAATGATGAGATGGAAAGGAAGACCTTTGCAGAAAAAGTGAAAGAAGGTGCAAAATGACTAACAGAAAAGAAAAAGGTAGAAGAGAAGGCAAAGCAGAAGTATGTGATGAGGATTCAAAATAAAAAGGAAGAGAAATGGATAGGTATGAAGATTGGGACAATATAATGGTTCCTTTGAGTGTACAAGCCCAAGAGGTAAGAGCATATATTCTTAAAAACAAAAGATACATTTTGTGACATTATAACTGTCCCTGTTTATGCAATGGAAAATTTTCTTGGGGAATATGAAACTGTAATCCTTAATTGATATGTAATAAAATAATTTAACAGGGAAACAAAAAAAAAGAAGATTCATGTTCAATTTCCAACAGAAATCAAAAGAGAGACTTTGAAAGAACATTTGAAATGCATATGTAAAGAAGTGCTTGAGATTGCAAAGGTTTATGATAAAATGGGTTTATGGACTTGTAGATGGGATAGTAATTGTATGTTAAAGATGGAAAAGGATAAAATTATACATATTCCAAGTATGATAAATGCTGAATGAAATAAAGGCATGGTAAAATACTGAGGCAGTAGAAAAGGGGGGCATATGATAAATAACTGTGATAAAAATATTATATTTGTCGGGAAATTAACTGAAATGTTATAGATGCAATAAAAGTGGGCATTTATAGGTGGATTGTAAAACAATGAACCTAATAATAAGGAAAATAAAGAAAAAAGAGAAGAAACCTTAGAAGCAGGGGAAGTATTAGATAAATTAGATAAAGAAGACAAAGCAAGAAATAAAAAGGAGGAAATAGAAGGAGGTTCTGAAATAAGTGATCAGGAAAATAAAATTATGAAGTAGTTAAAGGAAAAAATAATTAGATCAATAAAAGGGCAAAAGACAGGAAAAGAAAATTTAAAGAGATGAGTATAAAAAAGAAAGGAAATTGTTGAGAAATAAAATAAAATGATAATTTCTAGAAAGTTAAGAAAAAGGGAAATTAATCATTTTAGTGTTGGCCACGGTGGTGCAGCGGTTAGTATTGCCACCTCACAGCAAGAGGTTCTCCAGTTCGATCCTTGGCTGGGGTGCCTTCTGTGCGGAGTCTGCATGTCCTCGCTGTGGTCATGTGGGTTTCCTCCGGGTGCTCCGGTTAACTCCCACATCCCAAAGACATGCTGTAGGTGGATTGGACACTCTAAATTGGCCCTAGGTGTGAGTGCGTGTATGTGTGTGCCTTCTGTGGAAGGTTGGGCGCCGGGCTGGCAACTTGACACTGTAACACTCCACTGCCAATCATGAGTGGACAGGTGATCCGCTGTGGTGACCCCTAACCGGTAAAAGCCGAAAGAAGAAGGAGGGTTTTCTGTAAATGCAAATAGTATTAGAACATTATGGGAAGGATAGGTATTTCAGAATGGTGCAATAAATGTAATATATATATTTATTTATATATATATATATATATATATATATATATATATATATATATATATACATATATATATATATATATATATATATATACATAGACAGAGATATGGATATATATAGATATACAGCTACATATAGATAGATAGATAGATAGATAGATAGATAGATAGATAGATAGATAGAGAGATATGTAATTGTACTAGAAGATACAAAATTCTTAAGTGAAAAAAGATTGCAAACAGAAAAATTATGGTGGAAGATAATTTGGAATTTGGGAACTGATTGGTTTTCTGGAATAGTTGTATTGTGCAGAAATACAGTTAAATATTAGATGTAACTTTAATAAGAATGTGAGATTAACTGTTGTAGATTTAAAATGGAAAGAACAAGTATAAATAAACTTACATTACCTGTAAAGTAAGGGAAAGTTTATTTCACCAGATTCTAGATTATGTAGTGATAAATCTGAATATTTTAGTGACAGGATATTTCAATTGTGATTTATGAGGCAAGCATAAAAAGAAAGGAAACAATGTAAGAAAAATGTTAGAAGTTATGAAATGTGGTAAATTAATACTTTGGTATAAAACTTGCAGAAGGGTTATTTGCAGAATTGAAATATATTACTTCATGGTATCATAAGGATTAATTATAGAAGAAGGAGAGACAATTGAAATTGTTTTTTTCTGATCATCTAGCAATATGTCTTAGAGATAAAGGAAGACAAGGAATATATAAATATAGGCAAATGAATAAAAAGGTTAAATGAGTAAAAAATAGAATAAAGAAGGAAAGAGCTTCATAATACAGTTATGGAAAGAGCATATTACTATAGGAACATTTTATAAAAATTGATCTGAATGGTGGATGACTTTTAAGGTAAAATATTAAAAAAAATGTTTCATACAGTGGCAGTATGAGAGAAGAGTTAGCAAGAAAAGTACAGGAGAGTATATAAAGATGCATTAAAAGATTTACAAAAATAATAGTAGAGGGTATTTTTATAAAGAAAGATAATTATATAGAAAAAATCAAGAGGAAATTAAGGAGTTATTATTCAAGCAAAGATATTTCTTGCCAGGAAAAGAATAAAAACTGTTGGCATATTTAAGTAGATTATTAAATGAAGATAGCGTAACGAGAGAAATGAAAATATAAAAAGACAAATACAAAGAACCCAGGAACTAATTTTGAATATTGTAGTAGAGTATGTACAATGTTTAAAGAAAAACAAAAGAAATTAAAAGTAATTCAACAAGATATCTCCACATAGCTGATGTTTTGCCCAAGAAAGGCATGTGTAAGCAACATCATCAGCATTTACAAGGAGAAACAATGGTTTAAAGTTAAAAAAAAACAGACCCTGTAAGACACTATGTCATTAACATGAGAACACATTCTGTGCTCTCCTGTACAGTACTAGAACCACCCCCACATCCTCACAGCACCATAACAACATAAAGCCTACCCCACAGTGCTACAGCTCTTCATTAACTAAAACTTTGTGGTGCTCTATAGGCAGGCCAATGAGGCTGAAATGTTTATGGATCATCATTAGTCATGCCAAAGAAGCAGCACCATGAGGTGTAGCCAGATGTCTGACACAGGAACAACCTATGGTATCATCAGCTATCTGCTTTCAGGGCCCATATCTACCACTGCATTAGCATGTTTAATATGCAATGTTCTATATGTTGAAATGGTATAGGTGATGTGTTCTTATCAGTCTAACAAGATAAGGCATTGTGTATTATTAATGACAGCACCCTATGTCATGGTAACGTGTATTCTCATCAATCACTCTGTCCAAGAAGGTGGTACAGTGGATAGCGTTGTTGCCTCACAGCAAGAGGTTCCACTGTTACATTCTCAGCTGGGGTGCCTTCTATGTGGAGTATGCACATCCTCCCTTTGTTTGCATAGGTTTCCTCTGGGTGCTCTGGTTTCCTCCCACATTCCAAAGACATGCAGTAGGTGGATTGGACACTCTAAATTGGCCATAGGTATGAGTGTGTATGATTGTCTGGTGTGGAATAACTACCAGGGCAGGGCTAGCCATCTGGTGGTGTAAACCTCTGCTCTAAATGATTGCAGCTGTTGACACCCTGCCCCATGTGCAAAAATGGGGAAAAGGGATGTGGATGGATGGATGGATGGATGGATGGATGGATGGATGGATGGATGGATGGATGGATGGATGAGAAGAAAAAAGGTTTCAGAGCAAAAAATAAATCAAAAATGAGATTTCTTTTCATGAGTTAGATAAAGTATTAGGACATGTGAATATATATTTGGATGCAAAACCAGATGGAATAGGATATGAAATGTATAAAAATTTAATGGAATGGAAAAAATTATATTTTTTAAAGATTTTGAATTAATTGCTAATTGAAGGTTTTATATGTAAAGAATTATGTAGTGGGATACTTAAATTTATTTGGAAGAAAGAAGACAAAAGTCAATTAAAAACTGGACACCAGTAGTACTGAATAATAATATCAATAAGATATTTATGAAAATAATACAAAAGGGATTTGATACTCAGATGGAAAGTGTTATGGAGGACAATATATAGCATAAAAATGAAAGGGATGTCAAGAATTATTAACAATAGTGAGAGAGTTTGTGGATGTTATAAATAGAACAGAAGAAGCTAAAGTTATAATAGGTGATCTTAATAAAGCATTTGATAAAATAGGACATGAAATTCTGTGGATGATAAGGAAAGAATACATTATAAGTGAAAAAATTAGGAAATTATGTATGTCCGCTTACAGCAATAATAAAGTAAAAATTTTAGTAAATGGTTGGTTAATTTAACAGGTACATATGAGGAAGGATGTAGGCCAGGGATAGGAGGTTTCCTTTGAATAGGGCCAGGGATGAACCCTGTTTCACATAGATGGGGAGCTTATTTCATAGAGTGAGGATGCTTGGAGACACATACCGGTTCCTCCACCTGGACATATTGGTCCCTCAATCAGTGGCAGCACAAAGTTCCTTTCCAATTAATGAATGGAAAAGGAATGCATGCTAGCTGACCCTAGCCAAGAACTTTTAAAACTCAAAAAATAAATCAAGGTAAAACAAAATTTAAAATAAAACAAACTTTAATATAATACAATCAAAAATAAAACAAAATAATGGAAGTATCCAAACCTTAAATGATATGCTTGATTCCTAAGATGGTATTATTTTATATTCTGTATGCTATTTTATGTTGTATGACACTGCTTTTTGGTGTTTTGTTGGACGAGTATGCCAGTTTTGCATAGTATTTCCCTAAGGGACTATTGGATGGCGCTACTATAAATATATTGCATTATTGAGAATTTGAGTTTGAACAAGCATGAAGTCAATGTCATTCCATTTATTTTATAGCCATTACAAGATTTTGATATTTAACTGTATGATGGCATGTTTGCAGGCTTGGGAGAAGTTTGGCAGACACAACTTGTGCCTACCATTGAACTACCTTACAACTGTAAGAGCAGTGTAAGGTGAATATGCAAGTTTTATTTTTTGATGGATGGCATGGCTTGCTATTGAAATGCTTGTTTCTCCTTTTCAATGGAAAATTATAGGAAACTGTACTTGAATTGACATGTTTTTGGTTAAAGTGTGTTTCTCTTAAAGGTCCATTCGTAATAGTTCATTCCTGAGCCAGTGCTATTCAAAATCAAAACTATAAAGGATTATTGCTTTATTGTTTAATCTGAATTTTATGATTTAGAATATATTTGCAAATTGTTGCAATTTTTCAATTTATTATTTAAGTGTGCAATATCTGTATAATCAATTTAAGTCAAGCTGACTTTTATATTTTAGGCAACTGTTAACAGACTCTCTTTCTACCCATTTAAATTTGTCAGATGAGTGGCAAAATAGGATTTGTATAACATAAGGGGTACCAGTCACATTTATGATTGTTACACATTGCTCATTTTATGATTTGGAGTTTGTAATACTAAAATGCATGTGAGTGCATTTTTTACCATTTTTAAACAGATAACTAAAACAGTGGCACCTGCAAGAAAGAACCTAAGGCTGTCATTGTAACTTTATGCATTTCAGCTTCAAACTGCGTGACTGGCATTCATAAAGACAGTATACTATTGTGCAGAGTGGCAATATCTGTATGCCATTGTATTTGTATGCTATTCATAAACATCAAGGCTATACACAGTGGCACACATACTAATGTTTTTGAATAGCACACTATATAAGAGTGCTGAGGATGGTGAAAAATAGAGATCATATGCTCAAAGTAAACGTTATTGTCATACAGCTCAACACAGAGGAAAAAGTGCATATCACTACATGGAATGTCACTACTCAGGCTCGTACCATAAAAATGCAGTCTACAGAAGGAAGAGAGATAATAAAAATTTAAATAGTAAAAATAAAAATCAAAATAAGATACTAAAATAATTAAAGTAAAATATTTGAAAGCTTTTTTACACCAGAAACAAAACAAATACAACAACAACAACAACAGGAACATAGTCATTAGAAATATAAGGATATATATATATATATATAAAACAGTATTATAAATAAATAAAAGAGGTACACATGTAAAACTTTCACACCACCAATATATCCCATAAAGCTACAGTTTACAGTTTCATAGTGTAGATAGAGATGCATAAAGTAAGCTATGCAGAGAGTTATGTAAATAACAATGACATAGTGCACCTAAATAATGTTTTACCCATTTAGCGGGTTAGGCTATGGGTTTGTTGTTCAGCAGTCTGATAGCGTGTGGGAAAAAGCTGTTAAGGAATTTGGATGTCCTGCATCTATTGCTTCTGCTGCGCTTCCTTGTTGGCAAGAGTTTGAACAGTTCATAAACTGGAAGGTGTATATCCCTCAATAGTTTTCTGAATCTACCATAGCATCTGTTTAAATATATGTCCTGTAGGGATTCAAGGTTGGAGCCAGTGATTTTTGTGGCCTGTTTAACAATCTTATCCAGTGGCTTCTGATCAGCTTGAGAGTAATTTCCATACCAGACAACAATGTTGTTTGTCAGTACGCCCTCAGTCATGGCGCTGTAGAAGGTAAGTAGGACCTGTTGGGGGGGGGGGGGTAGCTCTACAAAGTCTCCTAAGAAAGTGGAGACATTGTTGGGCTCTTTTTATAAGGTAGGAAGTGCCTGTGGCCCAACTTAGGTCTTGCGAGGTATGTCCCACTAGGAATTTGGTGCTATTTACTCTTTCCACTGTGGTACCATTGATGATGACAGGGGTGTCTGGCTTATTCTTTTTCCTAAAATTGATGATGGTTTCATTAGTTTTCCCAACATTTAGTGCTAAGTTGTTGTCAGTGCACCAATGAACATCTTGGTTCATCCCTCCCTGTTAGCCCCCTCATCTTACCTCTTGATAAGGCTGATTGCTGTGGTGTCATCAGCGAATTTGATGATTCTGTTTGACTGATGCGTAGCTGTGCCGTCATGTGTTAGAACTGTGAAAAGAAGTAGACTGGGTATGCAACCTTGTGGGACCCCAGTGTTTAAGGTGATGTTGTTTGAGTGATGCTTTCCTGCTCAAACTATTTGTGGCCTTTCAGTCAGGAAGTCAAGGATCTAGTTGCATATTTTGTTTTCTAAGCCTAGATTACTCAGCTTAGACAGCAGTTGTTGGGGAATTACCCTATTAAAGGCATAGCTGAAGTCTATGAACGGCATGCATATGTAACAGTCCTTATTTTCCAGGTGGTCCAAGGTGTGATGAAATGTTAAGGCTATGGCATCCACAGTAGAATGATTTGGCCTAAATGCAAATTGTAAAGGATCAAATGTAGCAGGTAGCAGAATGTTATATGATCCTTGATCATTTTTTCAAAACACTTCATCAGTATTGAGGTAAGTGCAATTGGCCAGTAATCATTTAATGATGCTGAAGATGGTTACTTGGGCAGAGGGATGATGTCGGTGGTCTTAAAGCATTTGGGCACTTTTTCCTGAGTGAGAGATATATTAAAAATGTCTGTAAAGACTGGTGCCAGCTGATCAGAAAAGTTTTGTAAGTAGCTTCCCCGGGGATCATATCTGGACAAGCTGCTTTGTCCGGGTAAAGCCTACATAGGTTCCTGCATATGTCTCCCAAATCGTGGAAGAGCGATATGACATCTGCATTGGACGGTAGTTTCTTTGGTGAGACTCATTTTGATTCCTCAGATCTACTGAAGTAAATGTTTAGCTTGTTTAAAGTCTGGGTTATCATCACATCTTGTGGATGGTGGCTTATAGTCTGTGATGTTTTGGATCCCTCTCCACAGCTGCCTGGGATCTTTCTGGTCAGTGAGGTGCCTCTGTATTTTTAGACTGTAGGTCTGTTTTGCTATTCTCACACCTTTGTTCAAGTTTGCCCTGGCCTTTTTCAAAGCATCTGTGTATCTAGCCTTAAAGGCAGCATGATGCACTTTCAGTAATTCATATACCTCACTGCTGAGCCAGGGTTTTTGGTTGGCTCTGATGGTTACATCCTTCAGGGTGGTGACATCCTCAATGCATTCTGTGAAATATTTCACAACTGTTTCAGTGTACTTATCCAAAGTATTACATTAATTTGCGGTGGCAGCCTCTTTAAGTAGATTTCAGTCAGTACATGCAAAGCAGTCTTGTAGATCCGAGACAGGTCTTTCAGGCCAGATCCTTATTTGCTTCTTGAAAGGATTTCCCTTACTATCATTGATTTATAGGCAGGGAAAAGCAGGATGGAAATGTGATCTGAGCCACCAAAATGGGGGTAGGGGACTGCTTTGAATGCCTGCTTCATACTTGAGTACACTTGAACAAGTGAATTATCACCTTTTATAGAAATGTTTACATACTGCTGATAGTTTGTTAGCACAGTTTTCAGTTTTGCCTGACTGAAATCCCCAACTAAAATGTTGACACAGTTAGAGTTCTTATTTTTCAGATCAGAGACTAACTGGTACAGGCTGGCGAGTGCTTCATTAGTGTTTGCACTTATAGGTATGTAAACTGAAGTTATAAAGATAGTTGAAAACTCCCTGGGCAAGTAGAATGGGTAACATAATTGTAAAATATTCAATGTCAGCTGAGCAATAGCTAGTAATGACATCATTGCTTTCACACCAGCTTTTGATATATCAACAGACTCCCCCACCTTTAGTTTTACCACTAAGAGCCTGTAACCTGTCTACTCTGAATAAGGAGAATTTGTGAATTCTAACACCTTGGTCAGTGATATTTGAATTTAGCTATGTCTCAGTGAATATAATAATACAGCTGTTCCATACCTTACTTTTTGTGTTAATGTCTTGCCTGATAAAGTCAATTTTGTTATCCAGAGATATTACATAAGACAGCAGCATAGAAGGAATTGCAGGCCTGAGTGGAGCTTTTCTTAATCTGAAGCTGATACCAGCTCTGTTGCCCCTTTTCCTAGGTGTGTTGCATCTCCTACACTTTCTCCGTTGATTTTTGTTGTTTATTTGAGAGACAAAGCAGCTACAGTAGTCTGGATGAATCCTCAGCAGTATTCCCAGTTCATTAAGTGATTCAGACTTCACAGGGCCTGCAGACATCAACCCTGCAAACCACTCGCACGGCAAGCCAGATTCCAGAAGATTCAGAAGAGCAAAATGATCATAACACCTTCCCACATTTGAAATTCAGTAAAATTTGTAAGTCCAAAAAAATGCACTGCAGAAAAAGAGCATCACTACATATAATTTATTGTATGTGATAAAACAGTGGTGCTGCTGCCATAACACACGTGATATACCTGTGCAGATTTTTTGGCTAAAACAAAAAGGACAATGCCACGTGCAGTCATGCACCATAGTCAAGTGACATGTTACAAAATATATCCTGCCATCCTCAACAAACCTGTACTCTGCAAACTAAATGTGATCATCGAGGAGAACAACTTCATATAATACCAGAGCACAGTGCTAACATGGATTAACTGCACAAATGACATAAGAATATTAATACCAAAGCAAAAAGTAAGCAGGTATAAAAGCACCAGGTATCATAAATCACAGAAGAATTTACATATATGAACAACCATAATTACATATGCATATATAATACATATATTACCTCACCAACCAAGCGACTAAGCAGCTCACCCTACTATTCAAGCATGACCAAAGGGCAACTTCAGGTGCACTCTCCAGTCCAGCTAGTGAATCTGGGTATCCTGAGGCAATGTTACAACTGCCTCATGTACACAGACAACCCTCTCCCCCTACCACAAAACACTAACATATGCGAGAGATGCAATTATACAGCCATACTGGAAGCTAAGCTGTCTCCACTCAAGACTGGAACACAGTCAAGAGGAGAAGGTTAACACCTGTACCACAACTCCAGCCGCACATAGACCTACTAAAACAGCACTGGCAAAAAATACACATAAATACACAAAGTCATACTCAGAGGCTTTAAATAAAAACCTGCAAAAGCATCAGAACCTCCAAAGCAGACACCCAAACAACCTGCACTTCCCGTCACAAACCAGATAACACATAAAACAAAAAATCAGTGTGCCACACAATCACAGCCCTTAAGGCGAAATAACATACCTAACACACTAGTAATAGGTGACTCTATAGTCAGACAAACTGACGTCCCACTCAATCACAGCCCTTAAGGTGAAATAACATACCTAACACACTAGTAATAGGTGACTCTATAGTTAGGCACACTGATGTCCCACTCACTAGGCTGGACAAGCAGAAGGTTACTGTTAGCTACCTGTCGGAAGCCAGAATCCACCACATAACCCAAGCACTCAGGTCACTCCAGAACAAGTACAAATATGTCATTGTTCATGTTGGTGTGAATGACCTGAGACGTACCTTCCTGAACTACATGAAAAGAGACATGGAAGAGCTCTCTGATCATGTAGCCCAAGCTGGTATGACTCTGACCTTGAGTAGCATCCTGCCCTCACCAAGAATGATACCTCAGTATAAAGAAAAAATTATCAATTTCAACAACTGGCTAAGTTTCTGGTGTCATTCAAAGGGGATCCAGTGTCTGTCAGCCTGGGACTACATGCTCGACAAGCAACATTGCTTCACAAGAGACAGCTTGCATCTGTCACCCCCTAGGCTTTCAAATACTGGCCAAGGCTCTTGCTGCCCCCATAGAACCTTTTTTAGGCAAGGCTCAAAAGTAAAACCCACCTCTGTAAACAGCACAATTAACAAAAAACTGAGGGTTATGCTACTCAGTGCCAGGAGTGTAAATCTCTAAATGCACGTGCTCAAAGCACTCCTCATTATGGAGAACATCAACATCTGTGCAGTAACTGAAACCTGGTTCAAGGCTCCAGAGAGCACCCCACCACTACCAGGCTACAACTCATACCACACGTTTTGGCCACAGAACACAGACGAAATACAAAGGAGGGGGTGTATCCATATTCATCAAGGATACCTGCACCTCCAGGTTAGTGGCGCAGCATGATATCTCTGAGATCATCCATGTGCAACTAACAGTGGGCAAATCTGCAATGCAAATTGTGGCCTGCTACAGATCACCCTCCATGACCCAGGACCACCACTCCACCTTTCTGGAGACACTGGAAAACATGAAGGTCCTACCAAACACCCTGATATTGGGCGATTTCAGTTACCCTACCATTCACTGGGAAAACTACTCGAGTACAAATTCCGAGGCCCAGTGCTTCCTGGAATTCATCAACACAAATGTCCTGGATCAGCTGGTAAACTCCCCTACCAGAGGTGAAAACATATTGGACCTGGTCATCACCAACATGGGCGACAGGTGTTCCACACTGGAGGTCAACCCATCACTGGTTAGATCAGACGATAAACTAATCACTCTGGATGTCCACACCCCTCCACCACCCCCAACTAAGGAAACCACAGTAAAAAACTTTTCTAAACCAAACTTCATCTTACTTAATACAGAGGTGGTAAGTTTCACAGCCCCCACACTAAAGGATAATGCTACCCAAGATGCAGAAACCTTTACAAATGCACTTTATGAGCACCTATAGGAAGCATGGATTGTGCCATCCCTAGCAAAACCAAGACTCACTCCTCTAAGAGAAGGAAACCAGTTTGGTGGACCCCTGCAATAAACAGGCTATACAATAGAAGGAGGAAACTAGTTCAGAAAAAAAAGCAAATCCCAAGAAGGAAAGACATCCTTGATCAGTATCAGTAAGAAACTGAAGTCCCTCATGAAATCATCCAAGGCTAACTTCAAAAGAAAAATAGCCAAGGATTCAAAGGATAACCACAAAGCCTTCTTTAGCTATGTTAAGAATCTAAGTGGCAACTTGCAGATATGCACTGA